>NW_020955650.1:470736-475630 GCF_003031625.1 Empidonax traillii
ATAATATTATGCAATAATCAAGGCACACACAGCATCTGGACCTGCATGTTCTGTTGGCAAGTGTGCCTGCCTGTTCAGAGGGGCACAAATTTCCTGGCACTGAGGAGAGTGATACCTCAGGGCTTTTTGAGGATTAAGCCTTGGTTCCCTGTGCTGACATTCTCCATAAAGGTCAGTTAGCATTTCCCATGTCCGCTGTCAAACTCACTGACACTGAGCCCCTCTCTTTTGCTAAAGATGATTCAGGCCTTGGAATATGCCCTTGACTAAGGAGCTATTTTGGTCAGAACCAGCTGTTTCTCTGGTGGAAATTGATGTAGCTCTGATTTAAGTCAAAGGAGGGGAGTTTGACAACCTTAGCTGTTTTGCCACTATATCTGTTTTGGCAAATCCTCCTAGCAGAGGCACAGCTTATATCCACAAGAGAGTGCTTTGAGTGGTAGGTCTGATTCCTGCTCCCTGTGTGAAGGGATGCAGAGAGGAAGAGGCTGCTTGGCTGATGTAACATTGCCGGTACAAGGCTTTATCTGTCATGACTATAGGTGTTTCTTTTGCAATCATGATGGAAAAGGCTAGTCTGGCAAATCCTTTGAGTGTGGGCCAGGCCTGAGTACCTGGCTGTATATTTAGATGTCCCCTGCCGTCATTTTCAGTCTGTGTGCTGAAAGATCCGTGGGCTTCTCTGTTTGTTTATCTCCTTGATGTAAGGTCTCTTAAACCACCCTCTCCCTTGTCTCCCTGCCCTCTGTGCCTTCCCAGTGTGCCAGCTGCAGTGCCATGCTGTCAGTCATAGCTTTTCCTTGTAAAACCTGCAGCTTCCTCCCAGGCAGGTCTGTCCTCTCTGCAGTGCTATTGCTCCTCACAGCTCAACAGTAATCCCTGTCCAGCCAGCTCCACTCCATGCCATCTGCGTGGGTGAAGCCTCTCCTTGAGCCCCCAGGCCTGCCAAACCCGTGCTTTGCTTGTTTCTTGGATCAAGTCACATTCATCATCTCCCCTCGTTCATGGTCAAAGAAATCTCTGCCTTTATCCACGTCTCTACATAACAATATAGGAGAGCCAACCAAAAAAAGAGTAGGGTGCTTTAATTAACCATATCTCCATTATATAGCTGGATAACTTGAGGCAGCAATATCTGGTGGGTAGCCCAAGGTCATAAAGGCAGCCTGTGTCAGAACCTGCATTTATATCCAGCTTTCCTGAATCCCAGACCCTTATCTTAGTCATTAGAGCATCTGTAACAGCTCTCTGCTTCACTTTTCCTTGCATGTAATAATGAATATTTTCCCTTCGATATTTAATATTTTCAGTCATGAACTCTTTGTATACTCAGATGCAGCTTGAAAAATCCATGTTTTCCCTTTTCTAAAACAATGGAAGCATATACTTCTGATGAAATTTGGCTTCTTCAGCTAAAGGATCAGCAAAGAAAGTTTTTTCTGTTGCTGCATTTTCCTTAGTTCTTGAAATCAGCCCTGAGACAAGTCCACTTGTTTGACATCTGCAGATAAACTGGGATCATGAATATAAAATCCAGACTTCTTACATCAGTCTGAACATACCAGACATTCTCTAGGTCAGTATTTGAAAAAAGCTATCACAGGCAGCTTATGGGGCAGGAGAGGATTTCATACATATGACTTATATTCTAGTTTTAGCATAGGAATATCTGAAGCATGTATCAGTGACTCATTTGTTAAAATACTGAATCTTGAGGCAAGGAAATTATCTTGCTGATTGTGTTCCTGTACTTTCTAGTATGCGTCATGGAAAAAACTGTCGTGCCAGACTTTGCCTCCGAGGAAGGCCATATTCCTTTAGCACCTGTTGATTAACACAATACCTTACTTTTAATTATTAAGCATGATTGAAGCCTCTGTGAGTATTTCCAATAGTTGTTGGAATGCTGAGATAGTGGATATTTACCTGTTCTGGCCTGCTGGGCTGGAAGAACCCAGAAGGAGTCACTTGTTTACTTTGAAATTCCCATTCTGATGAAGTTTGCCCCAGAAGACTCCACAGCTGGGGGGTGCTATATCTGCTGATCCGGGTCAGCGCTGCGCTGCTCTTCCAGACATCCTCAGGGCTGGCTAGTTTTTGTCATTTTGGTCTCTCAGGACCTTTTCTAGTAAAGAGATAATGCAAAGCCTCCTACACCCAGGAGGAAATGTCAGCTCGGGGGGATCAGGTGACAGTGGTGGGCCACAGTGGCAGTGTTGTGTTTGGTGGGAGACTCTGATGGGTCACGGTCCTGTGGCAAATAACAGGTTGAAAACAAAGTATGAGCTACTCAATGGAATTGCATGGAGTTAGATGACATCTCCCTCGCCTGGCTTTCTCTCCAAGACCCCGTAGTGCTGATGCAGCTGTCCCATAGATTGTGGTGCAGGAGGGCGGGCAGGCAGAAGGAAAGGGGACATGGTGTGGTGCCACGAGTAGGTGCTCTATGAGCTTGTCTGCAAAGGAGTTTGGACAAAAATGTCTCACCTTCAAGTCAGGATTTGATGGATTGGATTGGGCAGATGAAGATGTGCAAGGGACCTCAGAGTAAGCTGTGCCCTTCTGGATGCTACATGTCAGCATCCCCCCCTGTGTCAGCAATGGAAAGAAGAGCTCTGCTGACGTTGAGAATACATGTCTGAAGCCAGTTAAATCAGCTCTGTCGCAGCTCCAGGCATGTTGTAGCAGAAACACAGGATTTCAGCAATGCTGTTCAAGGTTCATGGGCTTTTCAAAAGAATTGTCAGTGCAGACCAGTGCTGTTTGCACTGCAACTGAGTGAAAAATGTTGTGGAGGGAACATAAATCAGCAGATTAGGATTTTATTTCTGGGCTGGAAATAGAACATTTCTGCCTTGTGATTTCCCAGCTTAAACTTCATGTGGACATTGCTCAATTTTTTTTTTTTTCATTATTGCTATAATTTAATTGTGGGATTTGCTCTTTGGGAACAACCAAACAAACTGCAAACAAAACACATCAGCCATCCAGTTCTGTTATTTAAAAGAAAATTTGTTAGCAGGATATGTGCACTTATTAAATTAGAATGTTTATTAGTTGCTCATTTACTCCTTCAACTATGAGAGGAAGCTTTTTCTTTCTCTTCTCTCCCAACCTGCTTTTGTCTGGGAAAGCTGATAATATCTCACTTTTAAACTGCAATTTCTCCTCCTGTTTTTAGCAGACCTGATGGTTGCAAATGAAAGGTGACCACAGAGGGAGTGGCTAAAGTGTCATTGTTGAACAGGCTGATGATTATTAGTCATGGTATATATTGGGAAAGGCTCTTCATAATTTTATATGCCATAAAAATAGTTTGTTTTTGCTCCAAGTCCACTAAACTGCTGTTTCAGCTGGATATTTGTTGCAGCTTGCTGCATTACAAAATCCTTGGTCATCTGGAGAGTATTTCTCTAGCAGGGGTGAAAAGTCATGGTAGTAGCTCTAAAGCTTTATTAGGAAGAAAGTTCTATGCTTACTGTTTAGCATGGGATAGACTAGGAAGGGAAGACAGTTTGTTAGAAATGCCACCACTGTAATTTTATCCTTTTTTTGGGACATCCTTTCTAGTTACATCATTTACAAAGCCCCTCTCAGTAGGGGCTTTATGTAAAATATCATAGGCAAAAAATGTATGGGAACATCCTCCTCTTGCTCTCCCTTCCACCGGAAAACATGGAGTAGTTAAGCTTTACATTTTCTGAAATGCTGCGTGCATGTGGCTGTGGAATTGAACATGCTTAGAGCTCTCTGAAATACTCCTCACGCTGCTATAAATATACACACTTTACTAACAACTTGCATTATTGGCAACATTGCTGTCTATTGTACTCATTTCAAAAATAATGGTTTTGTGTAATTCTCAGCAATATGATACAAACATAACCCCTGTAATGAAAAACTGGTTCAAAAAGGGACTGAAGACCTCATTGTTCGGTCGAATACATAATCTGCTGACTGCTCTGTTCAATTTGGGCTTCAGACTGTAAACTCCTGGGTCAGGTTTTTTATAATCTTGGTGTGAGCCGACTGATTGAAGCACAGACAATGGAAGGGCAATCCAAAGGCTCCAGATCTTACTGGCATATTGTTATATCAGATTCCCACTTCTAATTTACTGGAAAAAATTACGTGTTTAATTCATAAGATGGGGAAAAAGAACTCAAAATCTGTGATTTTAATGGGGACAGGTGGTAGTCTGAATTTCCAGCACAGAGAGCCAAGAGATGTGAAGCAACTGATCCTCCCAGGGTAGTGTTAATTTCCAGACCTGTTCCTCACTCACATCATCAGTGCTGTGGCTCCCAGTTCCCAGCTAAGGAAGGTGACCTGTAAAATACAGAAAAGAGAGATGATCCCAGCCCTTTCTGAGTAACGCAGAGCTGGGCGTGGCCATGGTGACAACATTCCCCCTTTGTGCTACTGATGTGGCCTTTTTTCTGAAGAAATGGCCAGGTTTGCTGCTTTGGGGACGGATCCTGCTTTGCTTATGGAGGTTTAAGGAACTTCCTACCTTGTGATGAGAGTGGGGAAGGAAAGATGTGGCTTGCACTGCATTAGAATTTTTCTCTGAAAATATTTTATAATTTAAAAAAAATTACATATTCACTGAGACCTAAACTGATTATAAGTGTCTCCTTTTGAAAATTGTGGCAGATTTTATCCTTTTGATAATTCCACACTTAGAGAAAATATTTAAATTATTTTTCCTTGTTTTTTGTTTTTTTTTTTTTTTTTTTAATTTAGGCTGACTCAAATTATTGGTATGAAACATCTTGACTTAGTCCAAGCTTTTTTTATGGCTGCCCTCTGAAAAATGTCATTTGTCTAATTTGTTCAACTAATTCAAGCTAGGAAATCTGCCAAATTCTTGAAAATTCTCCAGTGACAGGAA
>NW_020955650.1:475651-480541 GCF_003031625.1 Empidonax traillii
ATAATATTATGCAATAATCAAGGCACACACAGCATCTGGACCTGCATGTTCTGTTGGCAAGTGTGCCTGCCTGTTCAGAGGGGCACAAATTTCCTGGCACTGAGGAGAGTGATACCTCAGGGCTTTTTGAGGATTAAGCCTTGGTTCCCTGTGCTGACATTCTCCATAAAGGTCAGTTAGCATTTCCCACGTCCGCTGTCAAACTCACTGACACTGAGCCCCTCTCTTTTGCTAAAGATGATTCAGGCCTTGGAATATGCCCTTGACTAAGGAGCTATTTTGGTCAGAACCAGCTGTTTCTCTGGTGGAAATTGATGTAGCTCTGATTTAAGTCAAAGGAGGGGAGTTTGACAACCTTAGCTGTTTTGCCACTATATCTGTTTTGGCAAATCCTCCTAGCAGAGGCACAGCTTATATCCACAAGAGAGTGCTTTGAGTGGTAGGTCTGATTCCTGCTCCCTGTGTGAAGGGATGCAGAGAGGAAGAGGCTGCTTGGCTGATGTAACAGTGCCGGTACAAGGCTTTATCTGTCATGACTATAGGTGTTTCTTTTGCAATCATGATGGAAAAGGCTAGTCTGGCAAATCCTTTGAGTGTGGGCCAGGCCTGAGTACCTGGCTGTATATTTAGATGTCCCCTACCGTCATTTTCAGTCTGTGTGCTGAAAGATCCGTGGGCTTCTCTGTTTGTTTATCTCCTTGATGTAAGGTCTCTTAAACCACCCTCTCCCTTGTCTCCCTGCCCTCTGTGCCTTCCCAGTGTGCCAGCTGCAGTGCCATGCTGTCAGTCATAGCTTTTCCTTGTAAAACCTGCAGCTTCCTCCCAGGCAGGTCTGTCCTCTCTGCAGTGCTATTGCTCCTCACAGCTCAACAGTAATCCCTGTCCAGCCAGCTCCACTCCATGCCATCTGCGTGGGTGAAGCCTCTCCTTGAGCCCCCAGGCCTGCCAAACCCGTGCTTTGCTTGTTTCTTGGATCAAGTCACATTCATCATCTCCCCTCATTCATGGTCAAAGAAATCTCTGCCTTTATCCACGTCTCTACATAACAATATAGGAGAGCCAACCAAAAAAAGAGTAGGGTGCTTTAATTAACCATATCTCCATTATATAGCTGGATAACTTGAGGCAGCAATATCTGGTGGGTAGCCCAAGGTCATAAAGGCAGCCTGTGTCAGAACCTGCATTTATATCCAGCTTTTCTGAATCCCAGACCCTTATCTTAGTCATTAGAGCATCTGTAACAGCTCTCTGCTTCACTTTTCCTTGCATGTAATAATGAATATTTTCCCTTCGATATTTAACATTTTCAGTCATGAACTCTTTGTATACTCAGATGCAGCTTGAAAAATCCATGTTTTCCCTTTTCTAAAACAATGGAAGCATATACTTCTGATGAAATTTGGCTTCTTCAGCTAAAGGATCAGCAAAGAAAGTTTTTTCTGTTGCTGCATTTTCCTTAGTTCTTGAAATCAGCCCTGAGACAAGTCCACTTGTTTGACATCTGCTGATAAACTGGGATCATGAATATAAAATCCAGACTTCTTACATCAGTCTGAACATACCAGACATTCTCTAGGTCAGTATTTGAAAAAAGCTATCACAGGCAGCTTATGGGGCAGGAGAGGATTTCGTACATATGACTTATATTCTAGTTTTAGCATAGGAATGTCTGAAGCATGTATCAGTGACTCATTTGTTAAAATACTGAATCTTGAGGCAAGGAAATTATCTTGCTGATTGTGTTCCTGTACTTTCTAGTATGCGTCATGGAAAAAACTGTCGTGCCAGACTTTGCCTCCGAGGAAGGCCATATTCCTTTAGCACCTGTTGATTAACACAATACCTTACTTTTAATTATTAAGCATGATTGAAGCCTCTGTGAGTATTTCCAATAGTTGTTGGAATGCTGAGATAGTGGATATTTACCTGTTCTGGCCTGCTGGGCTGGAAGAACCCAGAAGGAGTCACTTGTTTACACTGAAATTCCCATTCTGATGAAGTTTGCCCCAGAAGACTCCACAGCTGGAGGGTGCTATATCTGCTGATCCAGATCAGTGCTGCGCTGCTCTTCCAGACCTCCTCAAGGCTGGCTAGTTTTTGTCATTTTGGTCTCTCAGGACCTTTTCTAGTAAAGAGAAAATGCAAAGCCTCCTACACCCAGGAGGAAATGTCAGCTCGGGGGGATTAGGTGACAGTGATGGGCCAAAGTGGCAGTGTTGTGTTTGGTGGGAGACTCTGATGGGTCACGGTCCTGTGGCAAATAACAGGTTGAAAACAAAGTATGAGCTACTCAGTGGAATTGCATGGAGTTAGATGACATCTCCCTCGCCTGGCTTTCTCTCCAAGACCCCGTAGTGCTGATGCAGCTGTCCCATGGATTGTGGTGCAGGAGGGCGGGCAGGCAGAAGGAAAGGGGACATGGTGTGGTGCCACGAGTAGGTGCTCTATGAGCTTGTCTGCAAAGGAGTTTGGACAAAAATGTCTCACCTTCAAGTCAGGATTTGATGGATTGGATTGGGCAGATGAAGATGTGCAAGGGACCTCAGAGTAAGCTGTGCCCTTCTGGATGCTACATGTCAGCATCCCCCCCTGTGTCAGCAATGGAAAGAAGAGCTCTGCTGACGTTGAGAATACGTGTCTGAAGCCAGTTAAATCAGCTCTGTCGCAGCTCCAGGCATGTTGTAGCAGAAACACAGGATTTCAGCAATGCTGTTCAAGGTTCATGGGCTTTTCAAAAGAATTGTCAGTGCAGACCAGTGCTGTTTGCACTGCAACTGAGTGAAAAATGTTGTGGAGGGAACATAAATCAGCAGATTAGGATTTTATTTCTGGGCTGGAAATAGAACATTTCTGCCTTGTGATTTCCCAGCTTAAACTTCATGTGGACATTGCTCAATTTTTTTTTCATTATTGCTATAATTTAATTGTGGGATTTGCTCTTTGGGAACAACTAAACAAACTGCAAACAAAACACATCAGCCATCCAGTTCTGTTATTTAAAAGAAAATTTGTTAGCAGGATATGTGCACTTATTAAATTAGAATGTTTATTAGTTGCTCATTTACTCCTTCAACTATGAGAGGAAGCTTTTTCTTTCTCTTCTCTCCCAACCTGCTTTTGTCTGGGAAAGCTGATAATATCTCACTTTTAAACTGAAATTTCTCCTCCTGTTTTTAGCAGACCTGATGGTTGCAAATGAAAGGTGACCACAGAGGGAGTGGCTAAAGTGTCATTGTTGAACAGGCTGATGATTATTAGTCATGGTATATATTGGGAAAGGCTCTTCATAATTTTATATGCCATAAAAATAGTTTGTTTTTGCTCCAAGTCCACTAAACTGCTGTTTCAGCTGGATATTTGTTGCAGCTTGCTGCATTACAAAATCCTTGGTCATCTGGATAGTATTTCTCTAGCAGGGGTGAAAAGTCATGGTAGTAGCTCTAAAGCTTTATTAGGAAGAAAGTTCTATGCTTACTGTTTAGCATGGGATAGACTAGGAAGGGAAGACAGTTTGTTAGAAATGCCACCACTGTAATTTTATCCTTTTTTTGGGACATCCTTTCTAGTTACATCATTTACAAAGCCCCTCTCAGTAGGGGCTTTATGTAAAATATCATAGGCAAAAAATGTATGGGAACATCCTCCTCTTGCTCTCCCTTCCACCGGAAAACATGGAGTAGTTAAGCTTTACATTTTCTGGAATGCTGCGTGCATGTGGCTGTGGAATTGAACATGCTTAGAGCTCTCTGAAATACTTCTCATGCTGCTATAAATATACACACTTTACTAACAACTTGCATTATTGGCAACATTGCTGTCTATTGTACTCATTTCAAAAATAATGGTTTTGTGTAATTCTCAGCAATATGATACAAACATAACCCCTGTAATGAAAAACTGGTTCAAAAAGGGACTGAAGACCTCATTGTTCGGTCGAATACATAATCTGCTGACTGCTCTGTTCAATTTGGGCTTCAGACTGTAAACTCCTGGGTCAGGTTTTTTATAATCTTGGTGTGAGCCGACTGATTGAAGCACAGACAATGGAAGGGCAATCCAAAGGCTCCAGATCTTACTGGCATATTGTTATATCAGATTCCCACTTCTAATTTACTGGAAAAAATTACGTGTTTAACTCATAAGATGGGGAAGAAGAACTCAAAATCTGTGATTTTAATGGGGACAGGTGGTAGTCTGAATTTCCAGCGCAGAGAGCCAAGAGATGTGAAGCAACTGATCCTCCCAGGGTAGTGTTAATTTCCAGACCTGTTCCTCACTCACATCATCAGTGCTGTGGCTCCCAGTTCCCAGCTAAGGAAGGTGACCTGTAAAATACAGAAAGGAGAGATGATCCCAGCCCTTTCTGAGTAACACAGAGCTGGGCGTGGCCATGGTGACAACATTCCCCCTTTGTGTTACTGATGTGGCCTTTTTTCTGAAGAAATGGCAAGGTTTGCTGCTTTGGGGACGGATCCTGCTTTGCTTATGGAGGTTTAAGGAACTTCCTACCTTGTGATGAGAGTGGGGAAGGAAAGATGTGGCTTGCACTGCACTAGAATTTTTCTCTGAAAATATTTTATAATTAAAAAAAAATTACATATTCACTGAGACCTAAACTGATTATAAGTGTCTCCTTTTGAAAATTGTGGCAGATTTTATCCTTTTGATAATTCCACACTTAGAGAAAATATTTAAATTATTTTTCCTTTTTTTTTTTTTTTTTTTTTTTTTTTTTAATTTAGGCTGACTCAAATTATTGGTATGAAACATCTTGACTTAGTCCAAGCTTTTTTTATGGCTGCCCTCTGAAAAATGTCATTTGTCTAATTTGTTCAACTAATTCAAGCTAGGAAATCTGCCAAATTCTTGAAAATTCTCCAGTGACAGGAA
>NW_020955650.1:480803-505953 GCF_003031625.1 Empidonax traillii
TTTTTTTTTTTTTTTTTTTTTTTTTTTTAATTTAGGCTGACTCAAATTATTGGTATGAAACATCTTGACTTAGTCCAAGCTTTTTTTATGGCTGCCCTCTGAAAAATGTCATTTGTCTAATTTGTTCAACTAATTCAAGCTAGGAAATCTGCCAAATTCTTGAAAATTCTCCAGTGACAGGAAATTATTACCCGGTGACTTCTCTAAGTCTAATGGTGTTTCCATTTAGCCTGCTCGTAGCTTTGGTAGTGGACAACAACTTGTAGTATTGACTCATGGTTTCCTTGGCACTGGGTTAACTTTGGCTTATTTGAGGTGCTGGAACTCTCCTGTCAGAAAAGCAGGCAGTGACACACAGATCATTCAAAGGACAATTCTTTGATGTCTTTTATGACCCAAACAGGAGAGAACTGGCCTCACCCACAGGCCAGCCTGTATTTATCCAAGCTGCTTGCTCCATCATAACTTTCCCCGGTGCTAACGGGCTGTGTGAAGGAGGACACTGTGTTCCTTACCCTGCTTCCAGCCTCTCCTCCACGCTTGGCAAAAGCAGAGGCTTGCGTGTGGCTGCAGCAGTGTTCTCTCTTTCTCTGCAGGTTTCAGGTTGAAGGGAGCCCCTGATGGCCAAAGGACTCACGACATTAAAAAACACACACTTTTGAGTCTGTGTTGACACACGGACATTTCATGGTCTTAAATAACACACTTGACTGGCATGTTCTTTTTTGATGCCAGCTCACTCATTCTCAGCATGGCAGACCTCTGCCTATGAAATGACAATAAAGAGAGTTTGGGCTATTGATACCACCCGGTGACAGCGGGATTTTTCATGTCCTGCTCTCATATAGCCAGTGAACTCCTGTTTAAATGGGTGTCTTTTCTCCTAATCCTATTTGTAACTTGTCAGGTATAATTTGCAAATGCTCAACACTATCTTAGGTACTTTACATAATTTACAGCATTATTTTTTAACTGCATTGAATTTTCTTCGGTGCAAAGCAGATAATCAACTATTGTGCAGCTGCCTTTCCAAACTTATTCTTCAAAACTAAAGGAGAGTCATATTTACTTTTTGTCATGCTTCTACAGGTTCCAACTCACTGCTGTGAATTTCTGGCCTGAAGTTCCAAATCTGGGAAAACAACAGAAACTATCAGTAAGATGTATGGTTTGCTTCTGCATTAGAGTGTGCAGGTCCGTCCAGTGTTATGTCCCTGTTTTTATCCCTTGCACATCAATATCAACATTTAGTGAAAGCTTCATTTTCAAGCTATATAGAAGAAGTATTTGCACCAAAGTATCCACTCATCAAGTGTGCGCACAAAAATGGCACCTGAAACAAGGCATTTCCTCACTTCAGCTCAATTCCTGCTTAAGCAGGCAGTTGGATGACTGGAATGGTTCTCTGATGGTGAGTGATGAATCCATTAATGTTTGAATGAACAATTCTCAGAATATGAGAACTACAGACAAGTGGAGTTGCATTTTCACAGGAATTGCCTGTAAGGATTGCCTGTGCTTGCATCCCCAAGTGATGGAGGCCTGCAGTTACTCAGTGCAGAATATAACCAATGTTTCATTAAAAAGGGCTTCATCTGAAACATTGCCTGAACAGATTATTTAATTTTGGGACTGTCTGATTAGCATTGCACTACTTACCTAGAGAAAGATTTGCCCTTGTGAAGTGATCCAGCTTGAGAGAAGCTGTAAAACAGCTGTAAAAAATGCCAAATGACATGGAAGAGGTCATGACCCTGTGATGGGGTCAACGCTTCACCATCACCACAAGAACTCAAGATTGCCAGCTGAAATATTTAAGCCATTTTTAAACTTTTTTGCTTACCACTCAACTAAATTGTGATACACCTCAAACCACCAGCTGTGGATCTTGAAAGCATACACAGATCAAAATCTGATTAAAAAGTCTGCTAGTGGGTATGAGCCTTCAGCTGGTGAATCCTTAAGTTGCAGGTTGCTCGAAACTAGGAGGGCACATCTATTTTTACCTTACATCCTCCTTAAAAGCACCCACTGATCAGTCATGCATCTTCGAATCGTGTTGGCAGGGGGAGATGTTCAGAGCAAAAGAGCTGCTCACAGCTTCCAGCTGATGAGAGACTTCTGCAAGTGGTGGTGGCTTCTGGATCTTTGTGCTCAATATCCTTGGATTTTCCCTCTGCTGATTTCTGGGCAGATTTTCTAAGCAACAGTATTTGTGCTTTCTGCTGTCTTCATGTACCAAAAATTGTACCAGGCACAGAAAGCTAACTGGGAAAGCCATGGGCTCCCTGCCAGGGATTGAGGCTCATCTGTGAAGTGCTGCCTCTGGACAGCAGGGATGTGGTTTAATAGACACCAAAACCTTTTCTTCTCAGAATGTTCCCTCCAAAGATTTTTCAATTACCACTTATGGATGAACGTCATCAAAACAATGTGAGGAAATAATTAGAAAAGACGCAGACCCCCAAACAAACAAACAAATAAACAAAACCAAAAAAAAGGAAAACACATGGAAAACCAGCCTAACCTTTGGGAGCATTGCAGCTCCTCGACGATTTCATTTCCTTGGGTGCCCCCTCGTGTCCATCACTAGCGTAGCCAAATGAGTTTGGACTGACTCAAAAAAAAAAAAAAAAAAGTATCCACTTGCTATCACCTTATAAGGTTAATTCATTTCGAAATCCTTTCTCACCCCCCTCTATTTAGTACGACTTCATCTCTAAAGAATCCATGTGCAAATTTTCAGGTTGAATGCATAGTTTATGCCTCATCTTGGACAGTCCAAAACCAAAGAAGGATTCCTCTGCTTGTGTTTTGCCCCAAGTTATTTGCACTTTCAAACTTCTTGAGAGACTTCATCAACACTCCTAGGAATGATTTTAAGAGGAACAATTTCAACTGAAATGCCAGAGAGCTGAGGATGCTCACAGCAGCTGATCAAATCAAGGAGTTAAACTTTGTGTCTCTGACTGAAAGTATTTCCCACGTGGGCTGGGGTGTTCGGACGCTCAGTTCCCAGAAGGCTGAATTATAACGAAAAAGCCAGAGAGTCTCTGGCTTTTCTGTCCTACTTCACTTAAGTATCTGCTTTAAATCATATATTCATAGAAGAGGATCCATCTCTTGTGGAAGTACAGTAATGTGTCATAAAGCCAGAGAGTCTCTGGCTTTTCTGTCCTACTTCACTTAAGTATCTGCTTTAAATCATATATTCATAGAAGAGGATCCATCTCTTGTGGAAGTACAGTAATGTGTCATCAGCTTGCTCTAGTATGTTCCCTGCTGTGCTGCTTAGCATTTGCAGGAGCAGAGTAGGATTCCCTCACAAACCAAGCTGGATTTGTACAGCAGATTTGCATTCTTCCCACTGTAGGAAGAGCAGTAGAAAAAAATATTCTAATTATCAAGCCAATGAGAACAGTTCCTCTCTTTGAAACCTCAACAACTGAATGCCAAAAATGCACACACATAGGTGGGTTATATTCAGGGTTCTTGGAGGCACAGCAGGAAGGAAATTGGTCAGTCTGGCCTAACAGACATCCTGCTCACCACTTTTTGGCACACTTAGGAGTGAAAATCAGAGGTATTAAGTATCATAGTACGTGAAATGGAAAACAGGTCCTTTCCTCCTCTTAACTAAAAGGGCAAAATAATGCAGGGAATGGAGCTTTGTCAAAAGAAAATTTTAAATGATCAGATCTTACTATTAGGCTTCAGTCAATTTACTGAAAGGTTATTGTTTTGGTAGCCTAAGTGAACTGAGTTTGTAGAATCATAAAATCGCCGAATGGCTTGGGTTGGAAGGGACCTTAAAGATAATCTAGTTCCAAATCCCATTCCATGGGCAGGAACACCTCCCACTACATCAGGTTGCTCCAAGCTCCATCCAACCTGGCCATGAACATGTCCAGGAACGGGGCATCCACAACTTCTCTGGGAAACCTCTGCCAGTGCATTGCCTCTGCCATTCTCTGAGTAAAGAATTTCTTCTTAATATCTAATGTAAACCTACTTTTTTTTTTAGTCTGAAGCCTTTCTCCCCTTGTCCTGTCACTAAATGCTCTCATAAATAGTCTTGCTCCATCTTTCTTGTAGGTTCCCCACAATTCTGGGTTATTCATTCAGCAGATTCAATGTAAAAAAAAGTTTAATTAACTCTCTTGCAAGCAAAAAGGGTAAAGAACTTGTAGAGATGAAAAATAACTTACATTTTGGCTGCTAGAAAATGGTCCTACAGAAATATCTACAGGGAAAAGCTTTAGGAAAGCTTCCATAAGCAGGAGGCAAAGGACTGAAGTCTTCAGGACTGGAAATCAATTTTCTTTCACAGCACTAACCTCAACTTATAAGAAGATAAGAATTAAAATACGCACTGTTCTTCAGTATGACATTAAATGAGTTTTTTTTTTTTTTTTTTTTTTATATTATGGTCTCACGAGGGCCCTCTGCTGGTCACATTCAAAGTGAAACACTCCGAAACTGAACTAGTACTTTTCCAAGGGATGTAAAACTCAAGTCCGTATGGATCAGGACTATATTAGTCTCTACCTAAAAAAGATAAGGAAAAAACCTTTTAAACGGAAAATTACTTCAAAGCTGCTTGCTGCAGGATTTCTTGTGTTCATGCTGGCCTCTGTCAGAGGCTATCAGCAATTGTGTATTTCCCCCTGATATTATCAACAAGGTGTGTAATTTTGTGAGATCATGCTTGGCTACTGTGGCATTCATTACCTCACCAGCAGCAGGAGGAACTTCAGGAAGGAAACAAACTCCAGAAGCAGAAGGAATCTGAAGAAAACTAGAGTCTTATTTTTACAAATACATCCCTGAGACTAGAATAAAAAAAAAGAAGACAAACTTTATTTTATATAATGCCACTTTATATAGTGACATAATCTCCATTACAATAATGTTATTTTCTTTTTGCAAAAGCCCAGAACCTGCAAATTTTTAGGCATATGACATAATTTCCGGCCTATGAGATACTCAGCTTTCTGGATGGAACCATATAGCTTTAGTATGTGCCCCAGTGTGCCCCTAAATGTGCCAGTCATTTTATGCCATGTTCCTGGTGAGTCCACATAGAGATCCTTACCTGATACCTGGCTGCACCTGAGTCATTTGGCGGAAGACAGATACTGAGAGTAGTGAGTTTGGAAGAAGGTGAAAGTTTCTGCTTCTGCATTAATTGTTTTTTTCAAAAGCTGACAGATGGAAGTCTATACAAACATCCAGCTACAGTAGCTATTCTGCTCAGCTTCTTTTCCATCTGTGTTATGGTGCCAATTTACTACATGTGGGTTGAGTGCTAAAGTGAGCAATGACTTGGATGAAAACTGAGTTCTTTGATTCAGGAACTAAAATACAAGTTAGGACACCAACCTGTTGGAGCAAGTCCAGAGGAGGGTAACTGAGATGATGAGAGGGAGGGAGCACCTCTCCTGTGAGGAAAGGCTGGGAGAAATGGGATTGTTCAGCCTGGAAAAGAGAGCTTTGGGGTAACCTAATAGCGGCCTTTCAGTACATGAAGGGAGCCTACAGGAAAGATGGAGAGGGACTTTTTACAAGAGCATGTAGTGACAGGACAAGGGGTAGTAATGGCTTCAAACTGAAAGAAAGTAGCTTTTGATTAGACATTAGGAAAAAATTCTTTACTGTGAAGGTGGTGAGACACTGGAACAGGTTGCCCAGAGAAGCTGTGGATGCCCATAGTTGAAAGTGTCCAAGAGCAGGGTGAATGGGGCTTGGAGCAACCTGATCTAGTGTAAGGTGTC
This sequence comes from Empidonax traillii, assembly GCF_003031625.1. Classification (NCBI taxonomy): domain Eukaryota; kingdom Metazoa; phylum Chordata; class Aves; order Passeriformes; family Tyrannidae; genus Empidonax; species Empidonax traillii. The sequence goes on from NW_020955650.1 coordinate 486,578, forward strand.
CCTGCCCACGGCCGAGGTGTTGGAACCAGGTGGTCTTTCAGGTCTCTTCCAATCCAAACCATCCTGTGATTCTATGATAATAAACCGAAAAAAGCACTAGATCTCAGCGTTGCGACACCTCTGCCAGGCAGGGCTCAAAGGGCTTTGCCGAAACCGATCCCTCAGGCCTCAGAAAACTTTTATTTCAGTATTACAGAACGGCCGGCTAGGTTTGACTGATCAATTTCATCGACGTCTTAAGAGGGTGGCAAGGCATCGGAATGGGTTTCCCAGAGAGGCTGTGGCTGCCCCATCTCTGGTAGCCTCGAGGGCCAGGCTGGGTGGGGCTTTGAGCGAACGGGTCCAGCGGAAGGCTGTAAAGGGCAGCAGGAGGGGGACAGGGCGATCCCCGAGGGGAACGCGGGGCCGGGGCGGGCGCTGAGGGAGGAGCCGGCGGGAGGGGCGGGCGCGGCGGGCGAAGCCTCGCGAGAGCGGGCGGGCCGCGGCTCCTCCCCGAGCCGGTGCCGGCAGCGAGGCCTGCGCCGAGCCCCGGCCGGGCTGTCCGGGCGGGCGGCGGGAGGGAGCGGAGGCGGCCGGGGCCCGTCCCGGCGCTCCCGGCACGATGCCGGGCGGGCGGGTGTGCGCCGCCTGCGGGTGCGCGGAGATCGAGGTGGACGCGGCGCGGGGGGACGCGGTGTGCACGGGCTGCGGGTCGGTGCTGGAGGACAACATCATCGTGTCCGAGGTGCAGTTCGTGGAGAACAGCGGCGGCGGCTCCTCCGCCGTGGGGCAGTTCGTGTCGCTGGACGGTGAGTGCAGCCGAGAAGGGCCGGGGCGGGGCGGGGGCGGTGTGTGGGGAGGGGGGTCTGGGTGCACGGGGAACGGGGTTTGGGGAATCGGGGGCGGGGTGTGGAGAAAGGGTGTTGGGGGAATGGGGGAGAGGGGGATGGGGAACGAGGGACACGGCATGAGGGAGCGGGTGCTGTAATGGGTGTGTGACAAGGGACAGGGTGAGGAGGCTGCGGGCAGTGTGGGGTCAGGGACAGGGGTGAGCGGCCCAATGGAAAAGGACCTGGGCGTGCGGGCTGACAGCAGCGGAACAGGAGGCAGAGTGTGCCCAGGTGGGCAAGGACCCCAGTGGAATCCTGGCTTGCCAGCGGGACCAGGGAATTGACCTCAGTGCCCCTGTACTGGGCACTGGTGGGACCACACCTCAAGTACTGTGTCCCATTCTGAGCCCTGCAGTTCAGGAAGGACATTGAGGTGCTGGAGCGAGTCCAGAGATGGGCAGTGAAGCTGGTGAAGGGTCTGGAGCACAAATCCTACGAGGAGCGGCTGAGGGAACTGGGAGTGTTTAACCTGGGGAAGAGGAGATGCAGGAGTGACTTTATCATTCTACGACTACCTGGCAGGAGGGTGTAGCTGGGTGGGGCTCGGCCTCTTCTCCCAGGCAACAAGTGACAGGATGAGACGACATATAGCCTTAAGCTGGGCATAGTCTTAAGCTGTGCTGGTGCAGGTTTAGGTTGGACACTAAGAAGAAATTCTTCACAGAAAGGGCGATTAGGCATTGGAATGGGTTGCTCTGGGCAGAAGTGGAGTCACCATCCCTGGAGGTGTTAAAGGGAAGACTGAACGTGGCATGGCTGTGCACCAGTGCCATGGTCTGCTTGACATGGTGGTGTTGGGTCACAGGTTGGACTTGATGAACTCAAAGGTCTTTTTCAGCCTAATTGATTCTGTGGGGTCAGGGATAGGGCGCACAGGGGTGAGGGGGCTATGGGCAGTGTAGGGACAGGGCTGCTGTGCCAGAGGGTGGGGTTATGGGGATGCTGCATTGAGCAGTGTGTGCTTGGAGATAAGGACAACGTGTAGGGGACAGGTTGTTGTGCAAAAGAGATGTGAGGGAAATACTGTGGAAAAGTGTGTTGTGCAAAGGAGGGATGTGAATGGTGCATATGGGAATTAGTGCTGCACAGAGTGGAAATGGGAGAGTCAGTGCGTGGATAGGAGGACAGCGTGCTGTGCAAGGTGAGACAGAAATGGGGTAGAGGAGACTGGGATGAATGGGGGAAAAGAGCTGTGCAGGATGGGAGGGATGCTCTGGGTGTGATGGAGTTAGTGCATGAGGGACTGGAGCTCTAGGCAGTGTGGGGCAGGTGTGTGAGGATGTTTGGAGTTCTGTGTGGAAGGACTGGGTGCACAGGGAATGGGGAGGTAGATGAAATTATTTAGGGTAGACGACAGGAGAGATTGGGTGTTTAATGGATAGAGGGAATATGTGTAGTCAGAGTAAGAGTGATGGAGAAGAAAGAGTCTGGAAGTGAAGGGTCAGAAGTTTCCTGTCAGATAAATGGGTTGGGGTGTTTGTGTGAATGCCCTGGAGGATAAGACATGGGAAAAAACCCCCGTGAATGACACATAGTGTTTGAAAGGGGAGAGACAGAAAATGGGTATGAGGAGTACGTATACGGAGAAAGAAACATCAGAAAAAGCATGAGAAAGAACTTCGCACTGAAACAAGAGGGATTGATGGATTGTATGGCTGTGAGGAAGGAAGAGGAATTGTGGTGGAGAATACAGCACTGCATATTGGAGTTTGGGAGTCTACTGTAGGCTAGGATTTGTCTGATACCATTCCTGTCTTCCAGCTCAGGGTGCTGGCATTACTTTTTTTTATAGCTTGTGAGCAGCTCTTATATCCTGCGCTTTTTCCTGTTGAGATGTGGAGACTAGATATTTAAGGGCTTGTACTGCTTTTTCCCTCCCACCCAAAATTATGCAGGACAGATGGCATGCAAGCTAGAGCACATTTTGGGATGCCTTTATCCTACCAAAAAAAAAAAATCAAAAGGAAGAGAGAGAACTGCACCAGACTGAGGCTTTTTTTCATCTTCTGGATGAATTGCACAGTACTTTGCTAAGTTCCTTTAAGACCTGTTCCCTTTTGTGTAAGCCCTGAGACATTGCTGTTGGTACTTTTATTTTTTTTATGGATAGCACATTAATGCTTGGATCTTGCATAGCTAGTTAGTTACCTGTTATATGTTACTCTTAAAAAACAAATTCTAGGACCCATGAAGAGGGACAATCACCCCAAGGACAGGTGGGTGTTTAAAACTGAAAAGGTAATTGCAGCAAAACTCTAGCATGGTCATGGTGGCTTCTTCTGGCTGGCACAAGGTGTGGCTGCAGGGGCTTCACTGTGTGTTCATACTGTGATGTTCTAGCAAGTCCCCATGTGCACTGATGCATTTTGGTGAAGTCATGTTTGTGGAAATGAGAGAACAGGACCTTCGGAACAATGCTGTTTGTGGATTTGTTGTGTTACTGCAAGGATGGGTGAGGATGAAGCACTATGAGGGTGGTGAGGGACTGCAGCAGGTTGTCCCATCTGTGGGAGCGTGCAAGGCCAGGTTGGCCAGGGGCTTGGAGCGACCTTATGTAGTGAAAGATGTCCCTGCCCATGATAGAGGGTTGGAACTTGGTGATCTTTAAGGTCCTTTCTAACCCAAACCATTCTGTGATTCTATGAGTATGGGCCCTGTTTCATGTCATTTTTTAAGGAAATTAGAATATGGGTGGCTTATTCTGGTACAACTCTTTATGTTTAAAAACAGATGCTTCTGTTGTGAATATTTATTTTTTCTTGATTTAAAACTGAGTGATGAAAGCTAGTCTGAAAAACTGTATTTGTGCTGCAGTAACAGCGTCTTCATGATGTGTGCTTGTCTGTTATGTGTGTATGACACTGATTTAAGTCCTCAGGAATGGGGAGAAAAGTCCTTTCCTGTGTAGGAAAGACTTAGTATTTCTAAGTGTTGTGCTGGGTGGTGAATTTCCAGAGGAATGTATATTTCTTTTTAAGTCAGAAAACATGAACTTGCTGAAAGCAACATTTTTTGGTAAGTTACATCTCTCAGTGACTTCTGTTTACATTAGCAGGTTTCCCTCAGTTCCCCGTTTTTAACACCTTTTCCTGTCCTCTTTGTCAGCTCTTTAAGTCTGTGGCCCTGATGGATCCCTTGTCTATGAAATGCCTTGGGCTGAGGCTCCTTGGACTTTGGTCTGATGACCTCAGGCAGTCCTAACATGTGGAGCATTTTCAGTGCCAGAGGTGCCAGGGCTGCTGTCTTTGAGCCCCTGGCTCACGGTCAGTAGGGCTGGGTGACTCTGAGAAGGTTGTGTAGGTTCTGCAAAGCATGAGGGATGTCAGATTCTCTGTTGGAAGGCTGGAAATTGAACGGGGCCCTTGGCGTTTGTGGAGTTCAGAGCTTCTGACTGTGAAACAAGATCCCCTAAATCCTTCCAAGATCCACAACTGCTTCTATTTGTGTGCTAATAAACGTTGAATAGATGCCTTTTTTAATAATTTATTTTCATCTCCATCATAAAGAAATAAAAGGGAATGGAAAGCATGGAGATAGTGTTAGTGATTTCTCTTTGTTACACGTAGAAAAACCTTTTGTTTTGCCAAGTTGCATGTTAAGATTTCAGAATCTTGCATCTGTTTGCTGAAGGAGGAAGAGAGACCTGCACTTCTCTATATTAATACAAAGTGGCCTCTCTAGATCATGCCAAGTCCTTGCTAATAAGTCCGGCAGAATCACTATAAAACATGGGAAATACCTTCTTTTATTCTGTCAGGGCTGGAGGAAGGTGTGAGATCAGAGTTATATTTTCCCAGGCAGTATTTACATTGAGCTGTTATTGTTATTTGTTTGTTATTATTTGTTTTGCTTTGCCGCTGCACAGAGGTTTGGGAAAACCCAGGCTGGTAAGTTTGTTGGAGAAAAGGGTAGAATCATAGAATCATTTAGGTCGGAAAAGACCTTTAAGATCTAGTCCAATTGTTAACCCAGCACTGCCAAATCCACCACTAAACCTTGTCCCTGAGTGCCACATGAACAGGATAAGCTGACGAGGTAAGGTAGTGAAGAACAAATTAGGTGTCAGTACAGGTAAATATGGGGTAACAATGCTCTTTGGCAAAATGGCTTGCCTTGCAGACGCTTTGTAACTTTCTAAGGAAGTTGGTAAGGGAACAGAGCAGAGGGGTGGATTTTCAAAGGAAGGTCAGCAAGATCCTTCACCAGAAGTTTTTATAGAATCTGAGCTGTCGTGGGTAAGAGAAAGTCCTTACATAGCAGAGTGGCTCCTTGTATTATGAGAAGTGTAGTCTGGAAATAAATAGTATGTCTCCTGAAGGAGGTACCAGTGGAATTCCATAGAATCTGGGCTGATGATCTGGAAAAGTGGTGAACGGTGAGTTAATGAAGTTTGCTGGCAACACTAAATTATTTGGGATAGTAAAGACTGTAGAAGGACCTGTTCTTTTTAGTAGCTACATAGTAAAATAACAGATGGGATCAAGAGCTGCTGTGAGACGTAGGATTGTTTCTTTATTCTACATTCAGGATGGTTTCTTTTTCTACATCTGGACTGGCCAGGATAACTTGTGAAGGAGCTCCCTAGGTTGTAATGGATAGCTCTGTAAGAACATTGAGCTAAATGTTTATTCATAGTACACAAAAAGCAGAGTGGGGAGGGGTGTGTTAGGATTTATCAGGAAAAGAGTACAACAGCATGTCCCTACACTGTCACATATCCACAGCCCTACCTGTGACTGAAGTGCTGTGTGCATTTCTGGTGGGTTTCTCTCTTTTCTTCCCCCTCCTCAAGAAAACCTCTAATAGAACTAGAAAAGATATAGAGAGGACAATGGGGTGATTAAGAGGAGAGCTTCTTGGAGAGATTCTCAGCCAGAGTGACTGAATAGGCTCAGCCTCTTCAGACTGGGGAAGAGATGATTAAATGGGGCCATAGTAGAGATCTGTAAATACAGTAGAAAAACACAGCAAGGATGAGTGGCTGCTCAGTATCACATAATGCAGAACACTTGGGGAGTGCTAAGAAATCTAGCAGCCAACTTATTTCAGAGGTAGTGAGTTGGAGGTTCAGAAGCATTAGGAGGTTTTGTTTGGTTGCTTTGGGTTTTTACAGAAGAAAACTCCATGTAAATCTGAAGTTGTGGATGTTATAAGTTTATGTGAGTTTAAATGATTGGGCAAGCAGAATAAAAACGTGTCGTGGCCATTAAAAAAAATATTTCTGGCTCAGGAAATCCTTGAGGCACGGATCTGTAGGCACTTGGAGATTATGAGAGAACTATCACAACAAGCTTTCCTCCTGTGTTTTGTGTTCATTTGGAGGTGTGTATCGTAATGGACTTTCCCTTTCTGATGTGGGATACTGGACTAGATAGTCCTTCCATGTGATTTGGCACAGCTGTTCTTTTGAGTTGTCACAGGGAGATCATGTTCTTTGAGCCTTACGGAGATGCTTTTCAGGGTTTTGACTGTTCTTTTAACACTGGTCTAGGAATCAGGGGACTGGTTTTGTAGCATAAAGTGAAGTCCTTAGGTATTAATAATGGGGGTTTTTTGATTGTGTTCTGTGAAGTGGTGAACACAAAACTCGTTTGACAGTTACATAGATACATTCTTTCCTGACAATACTTAATCAGTTCTTCTGATCTTGTGAGAAATAGCTAGTAGAGATATTTACAATTGTGAGAGTCTGTGATAAGGTGTCCAGAGACTGCAAGGCGAAGGTTTAAAATAAGGTCTATGAAGTTGCTTATGCAATACTGTGTAATAAGGACCATGAAATCTTCCCTGATGGTAGTTGGGAAGATGCTGCCTGTCTCAAGGGATGGCAAGTCAGCTCTTCTTGTGAGGTACCTGTTACTTGCTGGGTCATGAGCTGGTAAGTTCTTTCACTAGCACAGTAATAACCTCTTCATGTCCCAGAGGGGGCTGCTATATATCGTCCTATTGACCTTTTGAGAGGAAAGTCCTCACAAAGCGCAACCTAGTGAAAGCTTTGGTAGGCTCTGTGCTGATCAGTTTAGTTGTAATTCTTAGTTCTTAATTGGTAGTGGTCACAGTCAGGTAAGAGTCCAGCCTCATCACTTAGCCCTAGCTGTGTTACTGTCTTGAAGCTTATAAAGGACCTGCCTTGAAATTGAGTTTCTGGACTTGGCTGATTTGACCCTGGGTAAGTCAGATATTAGCGGAGAAGGGTTGTCATGCACATTTGAGCTCCAGGGAACTCTGTTAATTGTACAGAAAGTGTTTGAGGCCTGTGCTTTTCTTAGCTGAGTCTCGTTTTTAACAATAGCTATTCAATTCATAATTGACAGCCAGTTCAGACCATCTCGAACTAGCCAAAAGTAGTTGTTCTCTGTGACTTCTTACCAAATTTGGAGAGCATTTGAATTAAAATTCCTTATTCTGCTAATTGGAATGAATGTGCTTTGCTTTTTATTTTTCTTCATACCCAAGTTTTTAACAGACGCCTGTCAGTCATAACATTTGAACACATCCCAGCAGGAGGCACAGCAATAGAGTCTAAGAGGGAGATACTTCCCCCCCTCTCCATTATACTGTAATTGCAGGAGTTCCACAGAGCTCTTTGCCAGTTTGCACTGATTTGATGGCAGCTGCTTTTGTAGAAAGGCAAGCTGTGAGTCGAGTGCTGTGTCTGAAGGTGTGGAGTTCTCTGATCACTTTTTCACCGTGTCTGGGTGGGAGTCCCCTGTCTTGTGGTAGTTGTTGGGAGAAACTGTTTTCACAAGTATTTTCCTTGTAGCTGACAGGAGAAAAACAAAATATGAAGCTGAAGAGAGTGAGAGGAAGAAAGCTGAGCACAGAGCAAACCCTGACAGTCCAGACTTCTCTTCAGGTTTTTGTTTAAAGAAGCTGAGAAAGGTGAAGTCTGAGACTTCTGACACTAATCAAAGGATAAGAAAACAGTCTCACCTGAGAAGGTTGATGTGCAGGCAGTGCAGCAGCAAGCTGGAAGATGTAGCTGAGAAATGCAAGACAAAGAAAGGGCACTGCAAGGAAGTTTGTGATCCTGACACATACTGTGTCTGGGGAAGCTCAGCTTCTTTTGTTCCAGAAATTGCCTATAAATGCTTGGTAGTCAGTTGAGAAAAACAGCATCTGGTAAGTGTCTTGGGCATAAACCAGGCACTGCTGGCCCTTGCTGTCCATGACCATCTTCTCCCTGGGGTTCCCCCAATCCTACCCATGGCCCTGGGTCCCTTCTTGAACTCGAGGGATGTCAGTCCCTACCTCAGGGACTGTGCAACAGGGCTGTTCTCCAGCTCCCCACAGCCTTGCCCTGCCCAGCCATGGGCCCTGTAGAGCCAGGCCCAAGTCCTGCCTGGCCTCATCTCATCCCTGTGGCCCTACTGGGCCATCCCAGGGCTTTGTTTGACCTTGTTCCCCTTGCTGGGTCTGTCCCTGACCCCCACATGGAGGCTGACACCCTGCCTGGCCTCAACCCATCCCTGAACCCATGGAGGTGCTCAGTGCCCTCAGCTCTGCCTGTCCCTGTCCTGCTATAGAGTTCAGGGTCACATCTGTAGCAAAAATTTAAATCAAAAATATTTTTCAGAAGCTTTTGTCTGTCTAGTTTTAACTTTGCACCTATTTTGCCCATCCTGCTACCTGTTTTTACAAAACCAGCAGAAACTTTGTAGTTTTGAGACTGCTGTCCCCCTGTCAGGTTTGTCTGAAACTGGCAGAGGTAACAGAGGTGTGCAGTGCTCTGTGTGCTGTTTTCCCTGGGAAAACAGGATAAAACATGGAAGTTAGCATAATGAAATACAGCCTGAGGCAACAGAACTGTGGGATGGAGAAGATAAGTTGGTGGAGCTAGGGGCATTTGTCAGCTCCAGATCAGACCTACAGAATCCTCAAATGCGCATTGTCAGAAGCTTCACTAGGAGGGTTATGGAATGACTAGCCTGACCACCAAAATGGGATTCTTGCCCTGCAGGATTTACCCTACTTTTAGGGTCTGAGGTGAAAGAACATTGTTTGTGTGTCTGTGCAAGACTGGACAGTGTGATTGTCTTGAAACAAGTTTACTCTTTTCTGGTTGTTTGCTCTGAATTTCTATTTGTTTTGATGACTTCTGATTAAAAACTACGTTCTAAACTAAATTAAATGTGCATATTTTTTTCTTTAAATGCTAGGCAGGCATTTATTATTTGAGATTTACAATAACCTGTGTGAATTAAAGTCTTTTTACATACTGTTACTTAATGACTAAGCCTGGAGGTTTTAGGGCAGTGACAAACACACAGACACGGTCATAAAAATGGGAGACTGCAGGCAACATTGAAACTGCAGCACCCAGTCTGGATGATGTACAACTTATGGCTCCTGTACAGCAAATATACATTAAGGCTCTCCAGCTCCAAGTTTACATGAGTTTGCAATACACTAGTTTGAGGCTGATGGGAAGAATGTTGTTTGTGGGAAGTTATCTGGTTTCTTTTGCACCTAGGGAGAAAGGGAAGCTTTAAACTTAAAGCATGAACAAGCATTTGTTAAAATTTTGAGTGCAGGAGGCTCCACAATATTTGCAAGTAGGCTGCTTGAAATATTTGAATACCAAGAAAAATTTCTTTCTACTGATATATAGTCTTTTTCTTGCAAGTAAATTATAAACAATTTATTGCAGTGACCAATTTGCACCGCCATAAATGCTGAATGTGTACTCTTGGTTTGCAGTGTCCCTTGACACATTTAATTCACCTTTTTATTTAGTAAAGCTGTGTTTCCCATATGCCTATGGAAGTTTACTGCAACATTTTATATACTATTTTATCTCTCAAAACTTCTTCATGCTTTTACGTCGAGGCACTCGAGCTACATTGACCTCAAAGGCAGAACTTGATGGGAGTTTGGCTTGATCTAAGTATTTCAGTCTTTTGGGGTTTATGAAAATGGAAAGTTATGGTCAGCAAACCAGAAAGAAGGACTAAATACATGGGAGGAAAAAAGCTTACATAACATTTAAGCTAAGCTTACTGGTCATTCATCTTTTATGCCTTTTTGTCCTCTAGAACCTTGTTAGACGGACAGTTACTGTCACAGTGGGTGCTTGTGAGACAATTGGGAAAGAGGATGGACTCTGTATCAGTTTCTGTGCTTTTGTCTACGCAGTTGTTATGTACAATAAAGGATTCTTGTGTATTTTTTTAATACTACAAAAGTGGAAGGAGTAAGGGTTATATGTTTAATTGGTAGTTGTTAACTGGTTTTGGTGTAAAATGTATTGACAGACCGAGTCCTGACATTAAATATGTTTCGCACTGAAGCCTCCAGAAGTCCAGGAGTGGGTTCTGCCAGTAATACAGATGCTAAACTTGAAATGGAAATGCTGGGTCCTGAAAAGGGATGATGAGATTAGTACCAGCAAAATTCCTCCTATTTGTGGCCCAGATTTCTAGAGATGACACTAATTCATGGTTAATTTTAAGTTATGCAAAGTGGTCATGATGTAATTTGCAGTACAGAAAAAGGAATTATAGATATGCCGAATTTGCAGACTTTTTGAAAGAGGTCCAGGAGAGTATTTGCCTGTTTTACTCTGTGCTAGGTTTTCTCATCGCAAAACTTAATTCATAATCATGCTGGGAAGAAAGAGGGGAAACTTGCATCTAGAATAATTACCCACTGTATGTTTTAGTGAGATGAACTGAATCAATCTGGCTTCTCTCCCCAGATCCTCCAGGTGGCAATCGTGCACCAGAGTTAATATGAGGTTTTTTTCTGGCATCGAGTCTTTCTTTGCTGTCCTTGGGATGGCAACAGCTGCTTGCTGGAAGTGCTGCAGAGGGCACTGCTATCAGCTGTGGTGGTGCAGTTGAGCACGTAACTTGGACCCAGACTGGTTTCATAGACTTGTGCTGCCCTAAACTGGGGTGTGGTGGACACAGCAGTATATTTATCTCTTCAGTTGGTAGTTATGAAAATAAGCCCTTGAAAACACGCTGTGATGGAGCAGATTTAAAGTTGGTCTGTGTAAGCTTATCTGGCAGTGCCTGCAGACTTGTTAACTTCCCTGTAAAAATGGCTGAGAAAAGAATTATTTTAGTTACAAACTTCCATGGTTTTATGCATTCAGAAATCTTTAATCACATAATTTGGCTATTATATGTTATATGAATTGTTATGGGACATTTACTTTCTCTCCTTTTGACTTTTATGGTCTAACTTAAATAGGAAGCTCATTCATTTTTTTTATATTAGATTATCTAGTCTTCTCTGATTATGAAACCATTGTGATCCAGTCTGCATTCTTTACCAGACTGCGATTTTATGCTCGGTCTGTGAATAACATGGATTTGAGAGTGAAGTTTTCCCCCTGCATTGTTCTGAAGAAAGAACCGGTGGGTTTTGGATTCAGTTTTACGGGGAAGGATTTTGGTAGGATTTGTCCTATCAGATAGCAGAGACACTTCAGTTCAGGTTGCAGGCTGCTTCATTCCCTGTTCTCACTTGCTCATTTATGTAGAGGAAACAAAATCCATAATGCTGGGACTGAATCTCTTTCTTCTTCAGGTGTTGAATCTGAAACTCCTCATGTCACTACCTGACACAGAGAAGTGCCCTGTAAGCTACAGGTGCCGCTCTTTGCCTCTGCTGTATGGAGGGATGTGATAAGTGCTCTTCCTGTTATGTGTCGTCTTTTTGTTGCTGTTCAGGGTTACCGCAGACTTCAAGCTTTGCTTGCACCTTTTACAGCCTGAGGAGCGTTTTTGCAGAGAAGCAGTGTGCTGTGACTTCCTTTTCGAGAGAGTTGGTGGAGCAAAACAGAAACGGCCGAGGTGCCTGTGCTGTGAGGAGCAGCGTGGGGATGGCTGCTTGAGGCTGATGGAGAGGGGCAGTCGTAGAACCATTTAAGTCAGGAAATACCTAAGACCTCTAAGATTATCAAATCCCACCGTTAACCCAACACTGCCCAGTAGTTCAGCTCTTAGGTGAGGGGGGTTATGGGCTGGTCTGGACCTGTTTAGGCTTTGACCGAGTATCATGAAGTTCCCATATATATGATCTGCATCTTCAATTCTCTTCTGTTGTCTTGGGGCACTGTAGCCTGCTGAGAGGACCACAAAAAAATGTACTTTCGAGCCGCCTAACACGTCTCTCCACACCTTCTGTTGTCCAGAATTTCATGTGAATGTTCAAAGCTAACTAGAAGAGAAGTGGAGGCTTCATTATGCAAAGCTGCAAATCTGAGTTGAGTTTCTAAAAATAATCAGTAGGTGACAGTGTACCTCAGCAGATGACAGTGTACCCCACGAAGGAGGGTATTTGGGTTGCCTTAGGGAAATGTTAACGTTAATGTTGAAGATTTGGCAGGCAGTACTTGAAGACGCCAAATACTTCTTGGGCGTATTTTTGTATGTCTTGAAAGCTGAATGTGAAAACCCAAAAGCCTGTTTAATTCGCTTTTGAAGCTGTAGAGGGAAAAATGGAAAAGGTCAAGAAATGCAAAAATTGCAGTTAATCTGGGATGTTAATTTGGTTTGTGCCTAGCGATTGCTGTTCCTTTTCTTTGTACTTTTTAAATTACTAGCTTTGTAGGGATTTTTGTCTTTAAATGAACTTGATAATTTCAGTTTTCTTTTTTAAAGGGTTTATCTTTTTATTACTCAGCTGAACAGTTATGTTAATGAGTTTGGTTTGCATTCTGCTTGTAAGATTAAAGTTGATGGTGAGGCTGCATAGTCAATGGCAACATTAGTTTGCAGTTCTGAGAGTTTAAGTGCTCAACAGACTAGGTTTTTTCTGTCAGTTTTCAAAGCCAAATGCTAATTAGAGATGTTCAGTCTTTCCACTTAACTTGCTGAGAAATGAGCACATCAATTCTGATAGCAGAATTTGTCTTTCAGATAGCTCTGCTGGTATCTGCTGCAGTCTCTATTGCTTGGAAAGAAATGACTTTTATGTCTGATGCTATAGCTTGATGTTCAATGAAAAAGAATCTTAAAGAACAAAATCACGGAAATCTCAGCCTAATTTCAATTTATTTGTCTTCTTTGTGGAGTTTAGCTTCTGAGTAAGCTGAATCATTTAGTTATTACTATTGTTTATCACCACCATAGGATTGCTTTTGTGCAAGCTTTCGAGTAGTAACAAAGAAACCTGTAAAAGAGCTGTTTTGCCAGTGACAGTCCAAAGCAGTCCAGTATTTTGGTGTATTCAAAGATAGAGGGGATTGGAAAGTGGAGCCGTTGTGCAGAAGAGGGAGCAGTGGTGCCTTTGGAACAAGTGCTGCCTCCAGCCTGCCCTGTTTGCTCCTGCTCTTCTGCAGTTGGAGTCCTGTACTGATGCTTGAGTGTGTGCTCTCCTGCTCCAAATCAGACCATGAGGAAGCCTGTGGTGAAGCAAACCTTAAAGGAACAAAAAACAAGGAGGGTGGGAGACAGAATTTCTGAAGAAGATGAACTTAAAACTATTGCCACCACTGACATGTTTTTTTTCCAGGCGAACCATTCTTACTAAATATACACCAGAACTGTTGTGTGTGCTGTGGTGGTTTGGTAACCTCTCTCTGTTTTACCTCATCAGTCTGTTTTCAAGTGTTTGTGGAAACAGGAGGCTGTACCTGTAAGGATGCCAAGGAGAGGTTGCTGTCAATAACAGTCAAATACAGAGCTGGGAGAGTTACCTCTGTACCTAGTGAGGAGGTCACTGTTGAATGTTTTTCACTTCTAATTAGGATGTTGAACTGAAGTACTTAATCTGTGGGGCATTTATGTGAGAGCTGATTATTGTTTGTTGAAAGGATCTGTTAATGAAGTGAAAGTGAAGTCAGTTTCTCATGTGGATAGCACTGGAAACCTAATTTAAAGGTTGTATGGAAAAATAAGCTTTGAAGGCTGATAGGCAGTAATTTTTGAGGAATGTTAGCTTTTCTGTTCTGGCCTTTCTTTCCTCAATATAGACCTACATTAAGTGTAACTGAGAGGAGACGAGAGCTAAACAAATCTGGTAAGTGGGAACAGTTTAAGTCACAGTTTCTTGTAACTTGTATATGGAAGTATTTTATTCAGGTGTGTAGGAGAAATGTCCTGAACTGTTCTCAAATACCAGTTCATTCCTCTCTGGGTGTCTGTCCCAAAGCCTTTCTAGTTTGTTCTAAAGAGCTGGTGTAAGAGGAGAAAACAGCTACAAGAACTTGAGGAAAAGCTGTAGGCATCCTAGGCAACAAGATGACTTTTTTCCCTATCCTGAAGAGCAGGTTATTTGAATTAAGTAGAAGTCCAATTACTAACAAATTGTTTGTTTTCCGTCCTGTGCAATTTAGCTTTTTGGTCGCACTTGCTGTTAAGCTGATAGGTTTGAATATCCTGCTTGAGGTAACCCGATTGTTTTTAAAGAAACCTTCCTGTTTTAGTGGGAGACTATTTCTGTCCTTGGTAGTTTAATTCCCCGTTCTGCAAGATTGGTTTGCATGAGTAGTTCCATTGATTCCCAGCAGACTCTGCATTCAGGCTGCTCAGCATTGGCACAGATGCATAAACCAGCCTCTAGTTGATGCTAATTTACAACTCAGACATCTTTTAGTCTCCAACCTTTCAGGGTGTAAAAGTAGAAGTTCCAGACTTTCGGTTTTTGTAGCCTAAGTGTTGCTCTGTGTGCCTAATGACAAACTGAAGTTATTTTAGAGCAAGTGCTATTTCTGCAGTAGCCAACACAGTTGCTATTGAATGCTAAACAGGTTTTATGTTCTGTAGTGCCAGTAATTAGCTATTAAAACTCTGCACTGAATATTCTTCAGACAAAATATATTAACTAAGTAGGTTTTCATCATTTACTTCAAGAACTATTTTACAATGTTGATTTTCTCGTTATGCCTAAAATAGGCATCGAGACATCTTTGTACTTTCTCTGGAGCTGAGATTGGGAGGGCATGTAGTTCTTACAGTATCCCAAGGAAGAAACAATTTGCACAGCATTGGTACTTGAGGTCTTAAGTCCTTTAAGCCCTTCTTAATGTAATTGGGCATGTTGTAGATTATACAGATACTGCATATAGTGGCACAGTAAGTTTTATTTTAATCAAGTTACTGCCTTTGACATGTCTGGTGTTTGGTTTTTTTTCCCCTAATAGGTGCAGGCAAAACACCGACTTTAGGAGGAGGATTCCACGCCAATCTGGGAAAGGAGTCACGAGCACAAACCCTGCAGAATGGTACTAGCAAGTTTTAGTCTTATTGATATTACCTTTTCTTTATTAATCTGATTGATTGTAATTAATTTTTAGTCTTGAATGTGACCTCAAAACCTTGGCAGACCCCCCATTCAGTGGACAAGTCTGCCTGGTGCTGATTTTACACTGTACTCTCATTTGGCTGCTACACCTGATTTATGAGGTCAGGTAGCTGGCTGACAAAGGGTAATGGCACCTGACAATACTACCGTAGTTTAAAAGGTCTTTTTCAAGGTTGACATGCCCACTGCACCTTTTTATTGTGTGTTAAACCTGTTGTGGCCTTTTATTTTGTCAGTTT
The DNA here is from genome assembly GCF_003031625.1 of Empidonax traillii. NCBI lineage: Eukaryota > Metazoa > Chordata > Aves > Passeriformes > Tyrannidae > Empidonax > Empidonax traillii. The sequence goes on from NW_020955650.1 coordinate 501,942, forward strand.
TCAGGGTTCTTGAAATGCTTTACACATGTTTATTTTTGAGTATAATTCTTCCAGTGTTTTTGGTTTTAAGCAGTACAAGTGTGAGATAATGCATATATTTATGCACACTTCATAATAATCAGGTGCTTAATATGTGATTGTTGAACAGAGAGGGGAAAAATGGAAAAAAGGTTTTAGTGCACAGACGATATTTAAATAAATATTCCCATTACATACTTTACATTTTAATTGAGATCTACATAATCTACACTCTTTAAAGAGAGCTAATAAAGCCAGCTTTTATTCCAGAAGCAGAACGGTCTTCCAGTTTCAATTGCTGTTACTTATATCAAGGGACAGGAGTTGTCATTTTTTGGCTAATTAATACTCCTGTCTCATGTCTCTTGGAGATGACAGCTGATGGACTGTCATAGCAAAGGCTCAGAAGCTGACAGGTAATTAACCAGGGATGTAGATGGGTTTTACTGATAAGGTACTCATTTGGGGGGGATATTTTAGAGGAAGGTATTTTCCTAAATTAGTCTCACACTTGCAACTCAAACACAGAAAATCTTACCTGATATTATGCCTGCATAGGTATTAAAAAAATAAGATTGATATTACACCTCCATAGGCTTGGACAGGTTAAGATTGATCTTTGTTATTGAATTATAGTCAGATTGCCTTACTCAGCTTTATTCAGCTGGTTTATGTACAGATTGTTTTATATACAGAATGTTTTATTCAGCTCTGTGTAGTGAAGACTATTGAGCCCTGTTTGTTTGGCAGAGCAAAGCCTTCACTTTAGGTGAACTAGTTTCAGTGTCAGGCCCAAAGTTACTATCTCATGAGTTTTAAAAATGCCTGTATAATGTGTAACCTGTATAAGTAGTGGAATAAAACCTCTAAAATACCTTTTACAGTTAGTGAAGTTTGGTTTTCAATTTAGGCACTTTATTCAAAACTGTAATTTTGCACAGGCATTTTAAAAATAAATTGGCTTTTTGTGGATAAGGACTGCCCAGTTGTCTTTAATTGTAGAAAAGTAAAATGCTGATGGAAGAAAATCTGTCTTCATGCTTCTTGGAGTGTTTGAATCCTTCAAAAGCCCTTTTGGTTATGCTGAAAGGTAATCACAAGTAAAGACAGTGTAGGCGTTTTTCTGGAATCTAAACACAGCTTCTTTCTTGGATGAGTGTTTGCTGGGGAATATGTCTGAGCATCTTCCTTCCCCACAGCTTTTGTGTGTGGGGCCTCCCTGATCACACACAGTGATTCTGACTTGACTGAAATATATCAGCATCATATACAAGAAATTATACTTGCTTTAAATGAACTCACCTCCGAAACAGTTTTGAAACAGGAAAATAACTTGTCTTTTCGCTTACACCTCTCAGGCTCTTTGCAGGTTTTCTCCTCTTTACTTTTTTTTTTTTTTTTTTTTTTTTTGTGCCAGTCCTTTATATAAGGAGCAAGTATTTGGTCTTTGGTTTCTGTAGTCAACCTTACATTTGTCATGCTGCCAATCTGTCTCTGGGAAAGTTCTTTTCAGTGAGCTTAAGTGATGTTCTTGCTCAGTCCCAGGCATGACAACAGCAGCTGATATTTCAGGTAGAGCAATTGGTGTTTGAAAGGCTTTTCTTTCTGCTGCTGTATAATGAGCCGGTTGTCTGCTGCTTTTAACCACACTTTTAGCTTTACATAGCTTTTAATTGCAAATTGAGCTATGGCAGCGAGCTTACAAAATCTCACCCTGTCACTGTGTGCCCATGATCATGGCTTTTTTGTTTTTTGTTTTTTTTTTTTTTTTCTGGGGGGGGTGGTAAAATTACATTAATATCCATTGTGGTTAGACTTCAAAGTGTTGCAAGGTAAATGAACTTACTGTGTGTATCTTACAGGAAAGGTGTGGAGTTGTTCGTTGAAACTGAAGTGCACTGGTGGCTGACTGGACTAAACATGAGCAGTTATCCTTGGATGGCTAGGATGACTGATCAGAAAAAATGCTGAGATATTTAGTTATTTATTTATGGGTGCCACTTTGTTGGCATTTCCAGGGTTAGCTGTGCTGCAGAAGCACTGCTGAAATGAGCTCCCGTTGGGATGCTGGTGCGGCACCACTTGTGAGCACCTTCAGTTCCTGTGACTCGCTCAGGGCTCCTGCGTCAGGGCTGCCCCTGCCTTCAGGGGTGTGAGCACACGGCTTTCTCCTGTGCACTGCTCCATGCAGGCCATGGCCGAAGGGAAGAGCCAGGCTCTGGGAAGCAGGGATGGGCGGCGATGGAAGTCATCCCCGGAGGATTCGAGAGCAGCTGAGAGCATGTGTGTGGTCTGAGAGTGCTGGCAGGTCTCACTCTGCGCCTGCTCTGCCTGCCAGCAACCTGCAGGCTTGACGTGGTGGGGGAAGAGTCCAGCAACAGAGCAGGGACTTGCTGGTTTTTAAAAAACAACCACCTCCCCCTGCTAGCCCTCCATCCCCCCACTCCTTCCCCATCTAGTTTGGGCCAAATTCTTCCTTACTGTAATGTCTATCTTTTCAGGGGAGGTGTAAGGGTTGTCTCTTATTTAATTACCAGTGAAGCAGCTGGTGTTGGCTGAGTGTATGATGCTGCTGTTTTTTGAGGCTTTTAGTGAAAGGATGCTTAGAACTAGATGAAAACCAGTTTTTCATTAGAATGACTAAGGTAATAACCTTATTTTTTTTTTCCCCTGCATTCTAAAGTGAAGAAATGCAGAAGTAAAATCTCCCAACAACTGCTCAACAGTTCTGGAGTCTTCTAAAACATTATTTTGTACATTGGTGGTTTTGTATTTAGATATATATGTATATATATATATATATATATATACAAATTTTAAAGCAAATTCTGACGGGTTTTTTTTTCCAGGTTTGTGGAAGAATGTCTGTTATACAGAACTAGTCTCCCTTATCACATGTGCCTTTGCTGTACGTTTCCTCACTATTTATAATGCGGTGGGACATGGCAGTTCATAGTTCCTCCCTTTCTTTGCTGAACCAGCTGATGTTTGTGTGTGTTCGTTTGGGAATTGGCTGCTTACAAAAACGGGAATCTTGTTTACACTTGCTAAAATATTTATGCAGGAAAGACTTAATACTGTTGTATTTGTTCATAATCAGTTTGATTTTCAGTGTGCAGTTCTATGCTAATTGAGTGTGTGAAGCTCCATGAGTTCAGCAAGCTCAGGTCCACAAAATGCTTTGTATTTGTGCAGATACAACTCATCTTTGTAGTAAAACCCTGCACACCCATGAGATGTTTCAGCTTCAACTTTGTTTTAAAGGATTTGGAAAAATAGCTAAATATTGCTGTTTTGTTTTTTTATTTTTAAAGAATTATCACTAAAATACTAGCTCAGAGGGGAGACTCTTTGATGAGACTTCTTCCTCTGTGTCTGAACCTCTTCAAATTCCTACAGTATTGGTCAATTCCTATGGTTACCTACAGGGCTGAAGGGCAGAGTGCTGTCTCTTTAAATCTCATTTTACAGCTCCGTGCTGCATTACATAATCTCTCTAAATAGCCAGTTTATTCTTGTTTCCTTGCAGGCAATCTGCTCTCACTGTATCCGTGTCAGAATCGTCGTTACAAGGGAGTTGTTCTTGACTTGGAGCTCTGATACTTTCAATAGTCCTCAGTGACCAAAAAGAAAAGGGAGAGGAGAAGGAAGGTCAATGGCATGATTATAGCTTGAAAGCTTCAGTTGCAGATATTCAAATTTGGTTTAAACTAAGTTTGAAGATTGCAGCTGCATCTAGCTTAATCCAATTTCTGAACTGTTGGGCTGTGTTTTTAATTATTTCATGAAATGAATGTGTGTTTTCCCTCAGTCCTCCTAAATACCAAAACATAGCTAACAGTATTTTAATGCTAAATGGGGAGGCATTTCTGAAGATGTTCTGTAATGCATTTTTGACTGTTTACATTGAAACTACTTGCTTAATTCTTTAACCTGTGTTGTCATCACTAATTTCATAGCTGGTTTATTAGGGTGATTATGGAGGGCCCCACTT
>NW_020955650.1:507080-522468 GCF_003031625.1 Empidonax traillii
CCTAAATACCAAAACATAGCTAACAGTATTTTAATGCTAAATGGGGAGGCATTTCTGAAGATGTTCTGTAATGCATTTTTGACTGTTTACATTGAAACTACTTGCTTAATTCTTTAACCTGTGTTGTCATCACTAATTTCATAGCTGGTTTATTAGGGTGATTATGGAGGGCCCCACTTCCTCCCACAGGAGGAATTAGATCATGAATTAGACCAGGACAGCATATTAAATGTGTGAAGAACAGAAGTCTACAAAAGGGAGGAACGGAGAACGTTGTTTAACAAAACTAAATCAACACGGGAGGAGAGGATAGCAGAACCCTAAAATAATTTAAATTGGAAGAGACCTCTGGAGGTCCACAAAGTGGTGGCTTTGAAGTTGCGTTAAGCTGCTCAGGGCCTAGTGCAGCTGAGCTCTGCTGATCCCCAAGGAAGGATATGATACAGTCACCCTGGACAACCTGTTCTGTAACGGTTGACCACCCTCACTGTGAAGAATTTTTTCCTCATGTCTAGTCATAACTTTGATGAAATGTGACTGCTGTCCTTTTGCTGTGCATCTCGTATGATTCTGGCTCCATCTTTATAACCACCCACTGCGTAGCTGGAGACACCAATGAGGTTCCTCCCTCAGCTTTCTCATCTTAAGACTTCAGCAAATTCATCTGTCACCTCACGCAATGTGCTCCAGTCTCCTAGTAGTGTTAGTGACTCTCTGCTGGACTTGTTCCAGTATGGCAGTGCCCTGTCTTGTGCAGAGGAGTCCTGAACTGGACAAAGTACTCTAAATATAGTCTAAAGTGCTGAACAGGGGATAATAATCACTTAACCTTGACCTGCTGGCTGCAGTCTTAATAATGTGGCTCCAGGATGAAGTTGACCTTCACCACTGCGATTGGGTGCTGCTGTGTCATGTTCATTTTTTTATCCATGAGGAATCTAGACCCTTTTTTGCAAAGCTACTTTGTAGGCAGGGAGCCCCTGGTGGTCTAGGGGAAAAGACACTGCACTGTCACTGCAGAGACCCGGGTTTGATTCCCGGTCGGGGCCCCTCCCTGGGCAGATGGAGCTCGTTAGCCCGTAAGGCAATCCATCTACGTCCTGAGGACCTCGCTGCCACCGTCCAAGCGTGCTTGGCCCCGGCAGATGAACCTCAGGATTAAAGGATGGGCTCAGTTCCGCGCACACTGTGTCTCACCTAAAAAATCCAATGCGCAGGCTGGAAGGTGGAAAGACCTTCCCCGGTTCTTCGTTCGCAAAGAGACTTTTTAGGCAAACAGTCCCCAGCCTGTATTGTTGCCCTTGCAGTTCTTCTGGCCCAGGTGCAGAAAAATTGAGTTTGTCTTGTTCACGAGGCTTCTGTCAGCTCATTTCTGCAGCATCTTCAGATTCCTCTGAATAGCAGCTCTGCCCATCAACCACTGTCCTGATGGGATGTCATCTGCAGGCTGGCAAAGGGAATCTCCTGGCCCATTGTTTGTGTTATTAATGAAGGCATTGAACAGTACTGACCCCAGTATCAATCTCACTTGTAAGTCTGATGGTGAAAGTCCTGACCACATCCCTTGGAAGTAGGCTGCTTTTTCACCCAAGTTGCAGTTCATCTGTCTAGTCTAGATCTCCTCAATTTGGCTGCCAGGGAGAATGATGAGATGGGAGGAGGGAAGAGCTGTGGTTGCAGTTTACCTTGACTGCATTCTGGCTGTTACTGCAGGTGGGCATGATCTGCCCTCACTGAATCTGTGCTGGCAGTTCCTGGTATCCTTCTTGCCTTTTATGTGTCTAGAAATGGTTTCCAAGTAGATTTTTTCCATAGCTTTCCAAGAAACTGAGGGGAGGCTGACTTGCCCCTAGAGTCTTACTTTCCTCGCTCTGGAAGAGAGGCCTGATGCTTGCTGCCTTTGAGTCAGAGAGAACAACTTTTTAAAGAGGGCAAAGATGGCTCTTTTTCACAACCCCCTTGGCATCCTCAGGTGTATCCCATCCAGTCCAGTTAACTTGTGTGTGGGGATTTTTCTTAAGTGAGCCCTTGTTCAGTTTTTCGCTGCCACAGATAATGCTTCATTTCCTCCAAACTCACATAAAGACCTGAAAACAAACACTGCAACAGAACACCAAGGAGACTCATGAACTGCTGTAAAGGCAAGCTGCCAGATACCCTGTCTGCTCAACATCCTGCACATCAATATGGAGTGTCCTCGTGCTTTGGGGAGACTGTGCTTGAAGACTGACCAGTCCTTCTGGCCTCTTTGGCCTTCACAGCAGTACCTCAAGGGGTCTTGCTTACGTCTTCTCTGAGCAAACTGAAGCCTTCCCGTTGAAGTCCAGATTTGTAATTATGCTGTCCATCTTCCTCACACTCACAGAATCACAGAATATTCTAAACTGGAAGGGACCCACAAGGATCATCGAGTCCAACCCTTAAGTGACACCTCAAGATCTTGCTCATCTCTGGGTTGCTGCAACCAAACCTGCCATCAGACTTTACACTCCCCACTTCTTCCTTTCCAGGGATGGTAGGTGTATCACTGATTCTGGCTCCTTCTGCTTGACCTGTTCCTGACATGCCCTAGAAGTCCACTGGGTTGCCTGTGCCCCACTATGATTCCCTCACAGCAAATGCTGGGGTGGTTCCCTGTCAGAACTTGCTGTCTAAAGAAGGACTTATCTTCAAGATCAGATGGTCTGTGGCAGCTGCTCATGACAGTGTTTCCTTTGGGCTTGCCTCTCATCCAAACCCATTAACTCTTTATTGGCCTGTCACTTGTTTTTCAGCAGAGCTTCACACATTCAGGCTGTTCCTTTGTATGGAATGAGTCCCTGTCACTTTGCCTGTCTGTCCTTCTTGTGGAGCCTGTAACCATCCATCTCATGACTCCAGTCATGTAAACTGTTCCACCATGTATCTGCTACTTCTCAGTGAATTTGTAGTTTTGCAGCTGGGCATAGGCTTTGAAGTCTTCTAGATTGTTTCATTTGTTGGATACAGTCTTTTCTTTGATTCTTCCTCCTGTATCAATTCCTGTCCTTGGCTTTGATTTCAGAAATGAGTCTTATAGTCTGGTGTTCCTCCCATTTTCTTGTCCTTCTTGCTTTCATTTCTGTTGGGAGAGAAACTAATTCTAATCCTCTCATCTCTACCTTCGTTAGCACCATATTGAGTTTTCTCTGGTTACTTTTAAAGTAATCATTGCTTGAACTCATCATTGCTTAAAGTTCTCCTTCTCTGGTTTTGTCTCATATCCTCCTAAATTTCTTTACTCACTAAGGCGTTTAAAGACTTCCTCTTCTACTCAAGCCATTGCTTCAGTTTTACCCTCTCTGATGTGCTGACTGCCTTGTCCCTTATGAGTCCTCTTTTATCATTAATGCCTTCTGTCTCATCCATTTCCTCATCTTCTTCACATTTCATGTGTTAACTTTCCCCATCTCTCCTTGAAGGAAGATAAGGAGCATCTTCTTTTTATTTGGGACGATATTACATGCCTTTTTTTGTTGGGTGGTGGGGTTTTTGTTGGTGGTGGTTTTGTTTGGTGATTGTTGTTTCAAGTACAATCTTTTCCTTTGGTAAACTTCTTCATTCTCAGTGTACCTTTTCCATCTAGTCCCATGCCATGGCTGGAGCTAGGGTGGCAAAATTTAGATGTCTGTGTGAGCTCTTCATTCTCAGCTCCATTCAGAATCTCTGCATAGAGACAGACAGATTTAGGGTGTGATTAATTTAATCCGAAAGGAAGTCAAATGACTCATTCTCTGGAGCGTCTGTTTCTCTTCACTCACTGAAAGGAAGTCTATATTGACTAAGCTCAGCCACTCATCTCTGAAGATAAGGGTGATGAATCGTAGGCTTTGGTGTCTGCTGGATCTGTCTGCATTTGTGGATCTCCTTGTTGGCACAGGCTTAGCATGGCCAAAACTGAACTAGGAACTGCATCCAACTGCTCTGCCCTTTTGGATATTAACAAGTTCAAGCTTCTTCCCACTGAGGCCACTCACAGCTTTCCTTCCTCCTGTTTTGTAGATCCACCCTCTCCAGCATCTGCTAAAACATGGATGTGTCCTAGCCATAACACTCACATGAATAAGTGTCTCTTGACTTTCATTGCTTTTTCTGTCTGATCAGAACATGCTCCAGAGCCAGGAAAACAGAAAAGTGGTGACCTGGAATGCTAAATCTTTGGTGCCTTAACTTCTTCATCAAAGGATTTTTAAAGGAATGTTGTTTTCCCATCCTATTTGCCCGTTCACATTCGTGATCACTGTTACTTATCTCGTAACAGTTCAACAGGGAACTTCCCTGGTGTTACGAGGCTGCTGTGTGTGAGTTCCAGCCTGCTGGACCTCTGTGCCTCTGCGGCTTGTTTGGGTGTCAGTGGGTGTGGGCTCTCCTGCTCCCGTGCAGGCTCTGGTAACTCACAGCAGCACAAGCCACAGCTCATGCTGGAGCCCTTGGTGGCTGAACCTTCAGGGTGTCTCAGTACCTTACACGCCTCTCTCAGAGCTTCAGCTTCCAGGGTTTGCAGGCAACTGCACTAATCTGCAAAGGCTTGAAGAGACAGGCAAAATACTTATTTAAGGAAAACAACAAAAAAAACTCAGAGGCAGAAAACAAACTCTTTAGCCAGCATAAGTTACTCCAAGAATCATAGAATCATAGAATAGATTGGGTTGGGAAAGACCTCCAAGATCATCAAGTCCAACCCCTGATCCAACTCCAATTACTATATCGTGGCACTAAGGGCCACATCCAATCTCTTTTTAAAAACCTCCAGGGATGGTGAATCCACCACCTCTCTGGGTAGGCTGTTCCAATGCCTGAATTTGGATAAAACCAGAAGATTTCATTTTCTTGCCTGTTCGTGTATTACTCTTGGGGACCCATGGAATTTGATTCAGAGGCCTCTGAGGAGGCTGGGATCCTTTTGGTACTCCAGCTTCTCCTTTAGCACGTGGAGAATCTCTTCTTTCTGAGATGGCTAATGAGACCGTGTGCTTCATCATCTCCAGTCATCTTTGTTAAAAGTCCATCAGCTGATCTGGGACAACTTTTTGGTTATACGTGGATTAATTACTTGAGTTGAAACTTGAAAATGTTTATTGTCTTAAGCTTTGGCCATCTTTGTGTGTTGCTAGGGAATGATAAATAAAGTACTTGTTGTGGAGATGCTTTTGATGTGCTGCTTATCCTTATGGGGACAGTATAAGAGAGAATAATCCAGGTCTCCTTTAATGAGATCTGTTACTTTTCTAAAGAAGATGATCTGGGATCCTTTAAATAAAGAGTAGAGGATCTGCAGGAGATAATATAATGGTAGGATTTTGCCCAGAGACTGACTGACAACTTAAAAATTTGAGCACAGCATTCCACTGGGTTGAAATACATGAGTCAAGCTTTACTGGTCTTCCTTACTCTGTTCCTGTATTTGCTTAGCCAGAAAAGGGAAAAATTAAAAAAGGCATTTCTAAAATTCCTTGGAGGTGTTGATTCAGTCTGTGTATGTATGAGTACACAGGGAGACTGTCTGAGGACAGTCTCTGTTGTTTCTTTTAATTTTGAAGATTGTCTTTGAAGTTGAAAAAAAAAAAAAATTGCAGTCTCGATCAAATGAGTTAACACGATTCCTGTTGTCTTAACTAATAACTAAATATTTGCATGTTCAGCCGCCTTGAATTGGGCCTGTTTGTGACTGTGGAGTTAAAGGCTTCTTTAATGATTCCTTTGCTCTGTCTCCTTTTCTGTCTCTGCTCTGTCTCTTGGTTTATTAGCTGGCTGTGGGCAAGAGAACCCTTGTGCCAGGGAAGCACAAATCTCTGCTTCGTTTTGTCAAACAAAAGAAGAAATGCCCTCTAAAATTCTTCACGCTTGTGAAATTTCTTGCCTGGATATTAAAGTTTTTGGCCTTTTGTATCTCAAAATTTCTCCCTGTTGACTTTGACAATATCTGTGTGACACAGAGTAGGATGATATATATCATGTTTGTGGAATTCAGTGATGGAGATTTATCTCCCTACAGCCTTGTGTAGGTAATTGGAAGCTGTCATTTCTCTTGAGAGCAATCGTTTACTTAAAGACAGTTTACCTAGTGGGCTAATGTTTTTTAAAGCATTTGCTTTTTATAGTACTATTCACGAGGAAATGAACTTGGATATTAATGGGTCTATCTTCCTTCTCATACAGTGTGGCAGAAAATAGGCGGCTGCCTCTCTCCACCTTCCTCCCCCTCTAGTAATGTCTATAAATTTCAGTGCTAGTAATGTGCCTCTTTTAAAAATCATCTGAATTAAATAATTTTAGCTTTGGAATGTTGTTAGACAAGCTTAAAATATACTCCAGGTAACATGGCTTTGATTTAAGTACCATGTAACTGCTGCTCTCTTTTTTGATAATGAAAAACATATATGTCATTTATATGGTGTAGAACTGTCTTTTAAACATTGAAATGTGAGTTTTGAAGTGTTTGTGTCATTTTGTAGGCACTGTGGCTGAAGACTTGAGAGGGAAAAGGTCATTGTTGCTTTTTAATGCAGTGTTCTCTGAGTGCCGAGTTCCTTTTCATGTGTTGAAAGTGCCTTCTTGTTTTGCCCTATGAAATAAATTGGAGAGTGATGTGACACTGCAGGGAAGCATTCCCTAAGCCCGAGGGTCTGCAAGTGTGATTTGCTTGTGGAGCTATTGCATTTTTCTTGGAAGATGACTTTTCTGAAATAATGGCCACAGCACTAAACTTCTGGACCCTCTGCAGAAATAACAAAAAATGGAAAAATTTCAGTGCCTGTGTACCCTGTTTTTATGAGGAGACTGCGATTTATTTGCTTATGTTCTTGCAAACACCCTTGTTCTCATTTCACCTGGACTTTGCAGTAGGACACAAGTGAGTTGTGACCCCATCTCGTCACGGCTGGTCTTGGAGGAACCAGCACGGCTCTGTTGTTGTGGGACACAAGTGGCATCTGTCAAAGTGTGTCTGTGGAAGGATGTGCAGGCGCATTGTATTCCTGCTGTATTCCTGTTGTAGGGCTGTAAGAGCACCTCTCCATGCACAGTATCTGTCATAGGCATCCAGGAGTGGCTGAGGGAGCACTGTCAGAGCAGTGTCAGCAGTGCGTGTGGTGGTGTTTCTCCACAACATTGCCACCTCATTCCCTGTGCTGAAGTGCGTGTGCAGCTTTGGTTGTCCTCTTGCCTTCCCAGTTGTGTGAGGCGTCTTCCCAGATGGACAAGCACAGCCATTGCACGTGCTGTTCACAGGTTGTTACTCAGGCAAAGCCTGGCTCTCCTGCTCGATGCCTTTGCTCGCAGCAGCATTTCCCAGGCAAACAGAGTGCACCGGTGGAACACCCAAATGTAAGGGCAAACAAAAAGAAACACAGGCTTCTGTAAAGGTATGAAGTGTGTGTTCAGTGGGAGGGTCCCGTGTCCAGTATAGCCACACCAGCAAATTTATCAGCAGACTGACCTACGTCAACCCCCTTGTCGTAAGAAGAAACCACCAAAAACCTCAAAACCAAACTCTTGTCCCAGCCTGAACAACAACTCTGTGCACGCACACAAGTGGTCTTTGACCTGGGTGATTGGAATGCTGGGATTTGCTGCCCTCCCAGTAGGTTGTTGTGTCAGCCTAGAGGGACGACGTGCTGTGGTGTGCTGGTGAGAGGGAGATGGGTAAAGGGTCAGGAACTCCTTCGAGTGGTATTGCCATCAAAATCATTCATCTCAGAGAGCTGCAGCCCTGGAGTCCATTTCCATGATAAGCATCTCCAAACAGCAAAGCCAGTTTGATCCAAGCTTTTCCCATCCCTCAACTGCCCTTTCCCATTCCCCTCATCCAAATATGCTGGGCTGTGGCTTGGGCAATGCATCTGTTTACTGGTACAGTGAAATGATCTGGGTTTCACAAGCAAAATCAAAAATTAAAAAGAAACAACCCTTTTTCTTTTTTCTGTTCCTATTTTGCTTTGATCATTTCACTCCTCCACATGCCACCACAGAGTGGAGGAGGCAATGGATGACGTAGGAATGAGCAGGAGCCTCTTAAACCAGCTTTGTAGCAGGAGAGGCTGAACGCAGGACTGCGTAGCAAGCTCCTCTCTCTTTTTTTTTTTTCTTAGCTTTTCTTTTTTTTTTAACATTTATTTATAACCTCCTGTCCTGTTACGTTCAGTCCTGCACAGTCAGAGTGGAGGAAGGTGCTTTCTTGTTCTTTTGGCTTGACTTGCAATGAGTGGGAAGAAATTTTAGAAATGTTCTGTTCATTGACTGCTGCTGGCAGATGGATGCTCTCCGCTTGAAGTGCCTCAGGCCTTGATATCTTCCGTTTTCTCTCCCTCCCTCCTCCCAGCACACACCCCGGAGTGCGCAGCCTGTGCTAATTTAGTCGCAACTTAAAAAGGAGCGATGGGGAAGAAATGCTCGACTCTGATAGAATTCTTGTCGCTCGCGACATCTTTAGGGAGAACATTTTCATTTCAGGATCCCTAAGGATTTTTCCAGCAACGTGTATTAGATGTTCTGTGATGCTTCGGTGGAGCAGCAGTAAAATTCTTAATGCATTTTAGGATCAAAATGCTAATTCTGTTTATATGTTAATCAGTTCAGAATATACAGCATACACGACATCCAGTTTGATTTCTTTCCAGTATTTTGGTAACTGAGGCTTGGATGTTTGTGGTTCTGAGGTGGCCATTCTATCTGTGTGGACTACAAAGCAAACCTTTAAACAATCAGTTTGTTAACCTGGTTAAAACATTTCAACCAGTTACTGCATTTTACTGAACTGGCTGTTTCTATGTCAAGAGCCTTCATCACTTATCAGTAGAAGTTGACTGTTGCCAGCTCTGAGGAGTTTGATTCAGTTTTTAACAGAAAAATGTTACAATTTGCTGGTCCAAATTTAATGCAAAAAAAATGGAAGAAATAGCCAAATTATACACAACCAGGACTAAAATCTGTTGTTCTATGCTGATTAGTACGCCTTAATTTAGTGGATAAATTAATCCACAAAATACTGTGCAGCTGCAATCACCAGGTGGTGCTGTTGCTCACTGCTGAAAACGTTTCTAGAAAATAAGTTTAAATTCTGCCATTGCTGTAGTTATTCAACTGTAATTTCATGGGAGGAGTGGTGAGAAAGATAATTTTGTTTCTTTAATCATGTTGTTAAAGTAGGGCCTTTCCTGAGAATTTTGGGTTTGCTCTTCTGCTGGCTGCTCAGAGTGGGTTTTTAGTTTATGACCCTCTTTGATGTAAAAATGGTGCATGGGATAATTTAGGAGGTTGGATGCTGGGTGTGTGGGACCATATCTGGGCTGTAGCCTGAGTGAGTCCTTCTTAGGTGCTGCGTTTATGAAGGCTCGCATTAAGTTAGCAGAGGTGAAAGATTGAAAAGTGATGTCTCTTCATAAGCTGAACATAACCTGTTTCATGAATGTCATATAATTTAACCTTGCAAGTTTTGAAGAGCAAGGACTCCATCCTACTCCTGAAGAACACTCTTTAAAAAAAACCATCCAGGCTCCTAATTCACAGTTTCTTTTCAATATCTTCAATAAATGTAGTATGTTTCCTCTTATTTAGAAAAAAAACTTTAGATCATACATATACAATGGAGTAATTTTTTTCCCCTCAACAGTTGTAAAGTAATTGGAGTTGTAGTGAAAGTTGCTTTTTTCCTAAGGCTTTGCAGAACTGGTTGTTTATGGATGAACTGTGGAATGGGAAATCATGAATTTAAAGTTCCAAACAGTTCCTTTAGATGAAGATTTTTTTTTTCCCCTCTGTGTACTGAAATAATTGAATCATTCTGGACAATAAAGACAGCTAAGTACTCGTCTGCTTAGATTAAACCTAGGTACTGTCAACCATGCAGATAGAAATGTAGAAGTGTAAGTAATTGCAGTTGAGGGGTAGAGTTCTCAAGCGCCTACCCCTCCTGAAGGCATTATTATTGCTGTAATTTTAGATGTAATTTCCTACATTGAAAACTTAACACTTGAAAAATGAATGTAATTATTTCCTACGCAGAGATTTTAACTTTGTTTTCCAATAGAAATTATAAGCAAATGACACGTAAAAGAAGTAGAGAGAGAAGTACAGTGTTGTCTCCTCAAACACAGGCTCCAGTGTGGCAAGGACTTGGGTTTAGCTTAAAACTGTTTTTGATCCATGCTGTGTAGACCTGCCCTGGATGTCAGCGGGAACTGTGTTTGCTTGGCATTATTGTTTGGGACCCCAAATATGTACCTAGAAGTTGGCTTTAATCACCAAGATTTAAAGCCTTCATGCTGTTACAACAAAGCTGTCCCGAACAAACACAGCGTAAATTAAGTGGAAAAGTGATTGATTGCTTAGGTGTTTAAAGTCAGTTCAGAGGATTCCTGCGTTTTCAACCCAAAGAGGCTTCTCTTAAGTTTGAACAATAGAAAAATCAAACACGGATCTTTCTTCAAAGAAAGGTCATTAGCACTGAATGCAACAAAACAAATGACTAATTATATTCAGGTGTGTGACTCCCTAAGAACTTGTATTATGCTAATGAGCATATAAGTGATTTTTTAATAAAATCAATTAGGAACAGGATTCTTAGAAGAAAGCTGTATATTCTTCCTTTATGTGCCCTAATACCACACAGTTGATCAGTAGTATACTTTTGAGCGGTATATTATGGAAAGCATATTATCAAGAAAGCAGTTTAGGATCACAGCTCCAGTTTCTGGGGGTATCTCTTTGGATATACAGGAATCACACCCTCACCCTCTCCTATATTGTCATTCATTGGAGAGAATATATATTAATAGTATTTCCATTGGGCCTTAGATATGGTATTTGATTGCTCATATAAATCAGTATTCAGGGAAAGCATTCTGTGCATTTTTATGTTATGAACTTAATACTTTGCTTTGTAGTCCTGCCATTTAGGATGAATTTGTGAGAATGAGTTGCTCTGCAGTCACTGGTCATTACGTCTGGTCTGAGGCTTGAGCAACTTTTTGGTAACAGCGTAGAGCACAGGGAAGCTGAGGTCGCTTTCTTCCTATCCTTGCAAAATTGATGGATAAGACACAGCCATCTTCAATCTCCTTCCTTTAAACAAAGCATCACATTATCTTGTCTAAAAGAGAGGCATAAACACCGCAGAGTTTCCAGCCACGCTCTTAGGGGGTAGCACAGGTGCTAAAGCACGGGTGATCATTCTTAGAAGACATCCCAGTACTTACTTCCAGAGTTTGGCAGAGCGAGCTGATGCATTTCTGGTTCCTTTGGCTACACGTGCATATACATGCCAGCTTAGACAGATGTACATCCCTTTTATATGGGAAAAGACACTTTCTGAATCAGGTTAGGGGATTGATGCCTTTGCTCATGGAATGCATATACTGTGTGTTTTGAGGGAGTACAGGGACAGCTGTAAACTTCTGCTTTCAAACTCTGTGTAGCATCCTTGTACCAGAGAAGGACATGGAGCTGTTGGAGTGAGGACAGAGAAGGGCAGGAAGATGCTCAGGGGGCTGGAGCACCTCGACTGTGGAGACAGACTGAGACAGCTGGGGTTGTTCAGCTTGGAGAAGAGAAGACTCTGAGGAGATGTCATAGCACCTTCTAGGCCTAAAAGGGGCTAGAAGGACGGAGAGGGACTTCTTACAAGGGCATGTAGTGACAGGACAAGGGGGAATGGCTTTAAGCTGAAGGAGGGCAGATTTAGATTAGATACCAGGAAGAAACTCTTTTCTGTGAGGGTGGTGAGGCACTGGCACAGGTTGCCCAAAGAACCTGTGGATGCCGCATCCCTGGAAATGTTCAAGGCCAGACTGGACAGGGCTTTGAGCAGCCTGGTCTAGTGGAAGGTGTCCCTGTCATTGACAGGGGCTTGGAACTAGATGGTTTTTAAGGTCCCTTCCAATCCAAACCATTCTATGATTCCATGATGATTCTACCATATCAGACAAACCATAGGAGTTGTGTGCTACTGATGAGCTGCTCTCAAGGCTGCACTTCCTGCCAGGGCTTGTCTCACTTCTTTCTTGCTCTGGCTGATGTCTGTAGAAAACTGACTGCTTGGTTTCTTCTCAACCCAAGAGAGCACTGGAAGTCGGTGCAAGGGGTGGTGATGGGATGGATGGAAGATGTTGGATTTCCTCTTTCAACTGTCTCTGGCAACTTCATCCTCTGATATTTTACCTGAATTATTACTAAAGAAAAAAGTAGATTTCTTCTAGTCACAGAAAGACTGGGAAAATACTCTTACAGAGATAAAAATGATGGAAAGTACAGCCCCAGCTGGTCCAGTTGAATCCAGTCTTCAGGCTGAGGGTTTTGTGTGTTCTCTCCGGCTACTTATCCTACATTTGCTGTGGAGTGAAGAGCGTAAAGCAGACTTTATATGAAAAAGCAGTAAATCACTTAATAGCTCTTAATTTATCACTCCCTCCTCTCTAACTACCAGCCTCCATTTGAAATGTAAGATGAATCCTCAGTATTTGCTAATCCAAATTCATCCTCGTTTTCGAAGGTGAGGATGAAGCTGTCTTCCTATCGTCAGCAAATGGGCAACTGTAAATGTGGGAGATTTTAGAGGGGCTGCCTTATTATTCTGAGCCCCATGCAGCTTGCCAAATCCAAGCAGGTGCTATGTTTGCTTACTTCCCTGGCCATGAAAGCTCTGTGAGCACAGGGAAATAGCTAGAAATAAAATTATTGGATGTCAGCGGAAATCTTGTAAATGATTTCATAGCAGTACTAATGTGGGTGTATAGCTTTGCAAATACAGTCCCTTTCCACCTTGAAGAAATATTTCTATATCTAAAGGTTTCTTCTTTTTGGAAGGTGGGAGGTGGGGAAATAATTGGACATATTTAGCTCCATGAAATCTTTGTTTTTAAGCTTAAATACAGGGAAAATAATTTACAAGGTTGCTTAGTGATACTGTGGGAAAATGCGTATCTTGAGACTATTCAAAGCCATCTCAAAGTAGATTTAGAAACTATGGTTCCTGACATGCACTAGAAGAAAAAAGTACTGCTTCTGGTGCAAGCTGAATCAGTCCTTGAGTGTGTCAAGAAAGAATACCACTTTTCAAGTGATTTTTGGAACAAATCCAGGGTGCTTGTGAGGTGACGTTTGTTGTCTGAGTGGTCTGTGTTATTCCAGCTGGCCCTATACTAAAAGTTAACTCTTGCTTGCTGCCAGCTCCTTTCTTGAGAGCAAATGGGTATCTCTAGCTTTGGTCAAAATAAAGTTGTTAGACATCCTGTGGATCATAAACATACTTCATTCCCTTTGTGTTCTCTGTCCGTGGTGAGTCCACCATGCACTGATGGCACATGGTGTCCTCAAGGGTAGTTTGCACCCTGCTTTGTATCTAGGGGAACTGGGAATAGAAATAATGTTCATTTTGCAGGATTACAGTGGTGCTCAGATGCTCTTTTTGCCATTGACTGTAGACAGTTTTCCTACTGTGTGTGTGGGTAGTTTTGTTTCCCTCAGCTCTGCTCCTTACTTTTTGATCTGACATGTACAACAAATTTCATTCCAACATCTTTGCAGTGTTTGATTCCAGCTTTAGGAAGAAAAGGAAGCTTGACGTTGATCAAGGTCTTTGACACAGAGGAAAAAAAAAGCTTTGAGATTGTTTTGAATTTCTGAGAAACTCTGATTTGTTATGCCAGCTAAGTCAAGTTGTGGGATAACAGTGACACTGAATATTAAGTACCAAATTTAATATCCTAAGAAAACTTCAGCAGAAGATAAAGAGTGACATAAGATAAGGGAGTGACATAAGAGGTGACATGGAAGCAAAAATCAAGTTCTTCAAAGGGTGCATTTGGAGAGGTTGGTGTCCTCTGTGTTGCTCAGCAGAAGCCGAGGGCTGCCACCTGCCTCTGTGGTTCCGTGTGGGGAACTGTGTGTGGTTTTCCCACTCCTTCAGGCACACTCGCTCACTGTTAAGCCGAGAAGGATCCTTAGTCAGATACCCATTCCTGATTTAATCTGTAGGAAGCAAAAAAGGGAAACAACATAGGAACAACCACTTCCAACAAGATGCTGTTGAAGTTTGAGTGCTGTGATTTCAAAACGGTAACGGGCACCGTTACCAGAGGGTAAAACTGCAGTTGATTTGGGGCCCTCGGAAATGTTTGTTGTGCCAAGTTCAGCTTCCCAGCTATTAAGAAATGTGAGCTCTGGTGTGTCCTGTCGCTCTTGTAGCTCGGTCCCGGTACCTACACACCTCCATTCAAATAGAACGTGTTTCAGTCCGTCTTAAAGTAGTCGGACAGACGAAAAGGATTGTGACCTCACTTTATGTTTTCCATCCTTCCCGGTCTAATATTAATGAAAAGTCTCCCTTTTGTCCCTGGAACTCCAACTAATTACATCGTCATCTTGAAGACTCCGGAAGTCACTCCTGCTGTTTGTAGCATAAACAGGTCTGAGGCAGGCAGTTGATTGAAGTGTTTGTTTATTTTTGTGGGTCTTAAAAAAGGTCAGTAAACAGAATTTGCTCCATGGACTCTACTGAAGCAATATGTTAGTTAGGTTCGAGATGATGCTGGTGTTATGTGATTCCTTAGGGCAGCTTCCTTGATTGCAGCTCCACCAAGTCACAGTAAAAAAACCCTCATTTTGGTGTTTACGGCACCTGCCTGATTGAAACTCTGAGACAGGTAGTGTTTCATAGTCAGCTTATTTAGAAAGAAATTTAAAAAAACCAAGATTTTTCCGAGCACTGTCACTAATCAGAAAAATGCTATGAAATGGAGACCTGTCTGTAGTCAGACTTGGGCAGTATTAAATTCAGATAGATCATTCTCTCAACCGGTCTCAGAACTATTTCTGGGGTATGTTGCAATCAATACTCTTTCTTGTGGTGAACATCAGCATCTGCTCTGTAAGAGCAGTGACAGTATCAGGGGAGAAGAATCCATGTCTCCTTTAATGAAATCTGTTAGGTTGCTGCATGGCAATCGTCACATAAATCCACTGATTTCTGTTTAAGTCTTTAGTCAGTATGTTCTCTGGTAGCTATTTTTCAACCATACCGTGTTACCTAGAGGAAAATGAATTAATAATGCATCTAGTCTTGGATACGTATGTTTAATGGATGATCTCACATCCTATCTTGGAGTCATACTGCACAGAAAGAGCCCTGTTGTAATTGATCTTTGAGGTTCAGCACATAAAGAAGAAAAAAATGTAATTGTGCTTGCCTAAAATTTTATTTAACTACTAAGGACTGGCACACTGGAGGCAAGTGGATCATCTGGAAGAGCAAAGGGAGTTGATATCTAAAGATTTTGCTGTGGACAAAATTCCTCAGACTTTGTTGCATGAACCAGCGTTGAAAGTTTTGGTCTTTTTTTTTTTTTTTTTTTTTTTTTTTTTTTTTTTTTTTTTT
>NW_020955650.1:523309-524792 GCF_003031625.1 Empidonax traillii
GGGCTGGCTGGTCTGTCTGACTGACAGTGAGTCTGTGGTGTTCTGCTGCCAAACTGAGCAGGCTGAAGGCTGTTGTACCCAGTCAGCAGGGGTGAATCTTAGGGGAGGAAAAGAGTTGGTGGAATTTTTTCCCCTGTTCTGTACACTCAGAATACACAGAATCATAGAATTAACTGGGTTGGAAGAGACCACCGAGATGATCAAGTCCAACCCTTGATCCAACCCCACTGTGATTACCAGATCATGGCACTCAGTGCCACATCCAGCCTCATCTTAAAAACCTCCAGGGACGGTGAATCCACCACCTCTCTGGGCAGGCCATTCCAATGCCTGCTCATTCACTCTGTAAAGAACTTCTTTCTAATATCCAACCTAAACCTCCCCTGACAGAGCTTAAGCCCGTGCCCTCTTGTCCTACTGCTGATTGCCTGGGAGAAGAGACCGACCCCCACCTGGCTACAACCTCCTCTCAGGGAGTTGTAGAGAGTGATGAGGTCACCCCTGAGCCTCCTCTTCTCCAGTCTAAACAACCCCAGCTCCCTCAGCCTCTCCTCATAGGGCTTGTGCTCAAGTCCCTTCACCAGCCTCGTTGCTCTTCTCTGGACCCGCTCCAGCACCTCAATGTCCTTCCTGAACTGAGGGGCCCAGAATTGGACACAGCACTCCAGGTGTGGCCTCACTGAGTACAGGGGAAGGATCACTTCCCTGCTCCTGCTGGCCACACTGTTCCTGATCCAGGCCAGGATGCCATTGGCCTTCTTGGCCACCTGGGCACACTGCTGGCTCATGTTCAGCCTCCTGTCGATCAGCACCCCCAGGTCCCTTTCTGCCTGGCTGCTCTCCAGCCACTCTGTGCCCAACCTGTAGCGCTGCAGGGGGTTGTTGTGGCCAAAGTGCAGGACCCGGCTCTTCGCCTTATTGATCTCGTTGGAATTAGACCATCTCTCCAGTCTATCCAGATCCCTCTACAGAGCCCTCCTACCTTCCAGCAGATCAACACTCCCCCCATCATCTTTGATAATTTGGAGGATGCTGCAAGTTCAGTCTCTGCATCTTTAAATGCCCACCCCCTATCTGTGCCCTCTATCTTTAATTCAAGGATGATCAGGGTTCCTGAGGAGGATAACAAAGCCTAGTGAGAATTCCTTTGTCCCAGAACAGTTGCTGATGGGTGACATCCCATACATAAAAAGTAGCCTCATATGAATGGAAGGGATCATAAGCAAACAGATATTATTCCAATGTGTCAAATATTTTCTAAGAGGGCCACATTGGCTCTCTAGAATTATGTAGATGGCATTGTAATTTTAATTCTTCACTGGAACAGTCTGTACCTTTGACTTATATAAATGTTATTGTTTAAAGAAATATAAGGCTGTTCCTGAAATATGTGCATTCTCTAAATCTCCTTCCAACTCCAGGCTGAAGTAGATAGCGCAAGAGACTGACTTGATAAATAGCATCACTGATTCACTACGTTGTT